>NC_064649.1:27546578-27846578 GCF_023864345.2 Schistocerca serialis cubense
CGTGAATATCTGAGAAACAGCTTTTCGTGAATGTTTATACATGCAATGTGGGCCTACAGCACAGGTAAACCCGAGTCACCACAACATCAGTCAGAAGCACGAATAAATGCAACAGTCTCTCAACCGACGGCGACGTGCTTTAGGCCCTTATGGTTCCCAGCAACTCAAATGGTTTACTGTACGATAAAATCCGAAAGTTCTGTGCTGTAAGTCATTCAAAAACCCACAAAACCTTATTTTATCAGTATAACTGTAACATCTGCTGACAACCAATCTAATTCTACTGTATAGTGAGTGCACTGGCATATCTAATGAGTCTGGTAGAGCACAGTGGGATTTATACCAAGCGAACGGGGATGAAAGTCTGCTGCAGTTTTCTGCCATCTGGTGGCGTTGACACAAACTTTTCCTTGAGTGGTGAAGGTCGTGAACTGTCTCCGTTGTTTATCAAATCCTTGTGTGTTTGGCCCGTAAGGCAATTACGTCACGTCAGCTACACATGCGTCGAAGATCCTTGAAGCATGCCCAACAGGCGGTGTGCTCAGTCCCGATGTCACGTTTCTCTGGGTCTAGGAGGATAAGCATTACATGACGCGGTAGCTTTAATGCCTTGTATTTCAGATTACGGAATCTACGTCACGTTTAACAGCATTTAATGAAAAACTAATTAACCCGTGAGGTGTCAAAAGTGATGGTGTTCACGTGTTCTTTCACAACAGGCGCCACTGTTAGTGCAACTGCGGTAGCGCATACTCTCAAGTCAGTTGTTATTTTGGCGCACAACTTGTGTCGCGTATTTTGGTTTTATTTGTGGCTTCTTGCTGTAACTGGATGATTACGCAGAGGATGCCCAGTGAAGCACATCTTGTTGCACTAGCTCCGTAACGTTTCCCATAGGTTTTCGTACCTCTATTAGCGTCAAATTTTAACTACAATCGCACCAAAAAGTATTGCCACGCGTGCGTATATATCGTTGCTGGTTACAAACGCCGCACCTTCCCGTACACAGCACATGTACGTGCTACCTCACTTACCAGACAGTTCTGCCAAAGTGCCTACCAGTAACGAAGAAATGCAGTGTTCAGGGCAAACATGTATCTACTCTGCACACAAAAGGTATTGGCACAGAGCGTGGCTTCTCGGTATATTGCTGGGTTTTCAGGTACCGGAACGCCATCTGCTGACGCAATAGACACTGCGTGTTGTTGGCGACCCAGTCGCTAGTTTGTTGCTGTATTGCGTGATAGCGGTCAGTATGGGGCCGAAAAAGAAGTAACATTCAGTGGCGTTGCGTGAGAGAGTGGTTTTGCTCCATTCACATGGGAGAAGCTATCGACAAATCTGAGCAGATGTGTGCGTTAGCTACACCACGGTACGAGCCATCATACATAAATATAAAAAGACTGGAACAACAGTGAGTAAGTGTCGTCCTGGACGTCCGAAGCAACCACAGCGTCGCCGTATCATCGCACTTGCTCGGAATGAACCTGCTACAAGTGCAGCAACTATTGCTGAGGTTATTCAACGTCCGACAAGACAGTTAGTGCTCAAACTATACGAAATGGGTTGAATGAGGCTAACATACATGAGTTCTCCCAGGAAAAAGCCATACATATCGGAAATTAACCGGCAGAAAAACGCCTGCAGTTTGTCAAGGACTACATCAGCAAGCCGATGGAGTTTTGGAACACTGATGTTTAGCGACGAATCGACGTTCAATGTGTTCGGATTTGATGCAAGAAACTAAGTTTGGCGCAAGCTGAATACGTACCTCGACATCAAACACATGCATCCCACAGTCAAACACGGCGGGGGCGGCATCATGGTCTAAGGCTGAATGGCGGCGTCCGGCGTTGGAAATCTAACTGTATTCCACGGAACAATGGATCATAAGACACATCGACGTGTTGCGAGGTAATTTACACGCTAGTGCACACTTGTCCTTACTGGGGTGTTTCATTTCCAGCAAGACAACGACGCAAAACATACCGCCATGATAACCCGGGAGTGGTTACTGTACAATGCACCCAGAAGGATACTAACACCACCTCAGAGCCCTGATTTGAACCCTATTGAGAACCTGTGGGCTCATATTGACAAGTCAGAAAAAAAGCGTCCGACCGCTAAAACACGAGCTGGAGAAAGTGCTCCTGGAGCAAAGGTCGAAAATTACCCCTGATATCGCCCGGAATTTAATACAAAGCATTCCTAGGCGTTTACGTGCTGTTATAGATGCTAAAGGGATGCACACTAGCTGTTAGAAGGTGAACATTAGTGAAGAAAACGAACACACGGTCCGATTCATACGCGTGTGCCAATACTTTTTTGGATGCAGAAGAGCGATGTTATTTTCTTAACGCTGTATGTTGCTTTACAGACAGGTGATTTGGACATATTTGTAACATGTAATGTAAGGTGGCACGTGTCTGGGTTCTGTTTGAAATATGTTTTGTTTAATCTACAACCATGTGCCAATACTTTTTGGTGCGATTGTACACATAACTCAGACACAAATGACAATGCCATTGACAATCACTAGAGAAAATAACTTAATCTCAATCTTGACGTGGGTTAGAAGATCCTTCAATTTGACCTACAACTTGTGCTGGTTAGGTGACATTAAAAAACAAATGGAGCCGGTGTTTTATTCCCAAATGGTTCAGTTCACTGTGTAGGCGCGTCCTTGTGCGCAGTGGCCTAAAACAAGGATAACTTGTTTAGTATTTTGTCAAAGCAACGAGCATTGCACTCTGATAGCTCCATTTTTATGACAGCAACACGGTGTCCATACAATGGAATCTGATTACTACGGGTACTGCATAACCATCTGCTAAAACGCGTTTTTCGTCATGAAAAATGTTTCGTATTATCCAGTTAAAACGTAGACTATTGCAGGTTTTGCAAGTTTTAGTTTCTGGCTTACAGCGTGTGTATTACGTCTGCATGCACATTCCCTCGATTCTCTCTAAACAATGATATGCGTACCACGGGCTGATCACAAGTGGCGAACAATAGTACACATGGCCTACCTTACACTGTACTGGTTAGGCAATGTTTTTCAGACCGCCATTATCGTAGTTGAAGATCAAAAGCAGGGAAAAGGAAGACATAGAAGGCACCCCCTTCCCTGCTTCTCAGCTGCCTACTGTACACAGTCTTATCGACAGCTGCTGTTGCCGTGCGCCATTCGCAACATGACAGCAAGAAATTGTGGTACCAGAACTACCCTCAGTCATGCACCACTTGTCACGTACACGTATAGATAATGTACCTGCCGACTCCTTCCCAGGAAAAACGAGCTTTTTACGAAGCCGTCATTAGTAAAGCAAGGAGGCCATGTTCATTTGGTCTCTCTGACCTTCGAAGCACCGCGACAGCAAAGGGTGGGGACGGGGAATTCCCGAGGTCAATAGCAGGCGGGACCTGCTACCTGGATTTCCCCGAGAACTACCGACGGTCTAAGCGTACAACGGGCTGACTAATACGGCTAGTCATTAGAGATGGGCAAACTGAAACACGTAACTGTTTCGAAACAAATGAAACAGTACAATGTAGTGTTTCGATACACTGTTTCGAAACAGTTTGTGTTTTGTAATCTAATAAACCTAGACATTTTATCATCTTGAATGTCTATTGTATAGGTATGTCCATATAAACACAAATGAGGAGCGAGAGCGCTAATCATATCGCAGAAAGTATGAAACTATCACTTAGGCGTCTTGGCAGTTTCGTATTTCATGCAGCAAATGCGCTGCTTTCGTGTCGTGTGACTTTCATTCTTTTCAATTGGCTGAGGACCGCCATAGCTGAAGACAGAAGAACCACCACGAACGGAACTGGAGGTGGGAGCAAACTGCAGAAACAACGGATATGCTAATGGGATTCCTATATTCTGTTAGTATGGGAATATACCCATCCTGCTAATTCCCATGCACACAAAGGGAATCATTGTGGATAATAGGCACAGTGACTATAGACTCACAAATAATTCAAAATAATTCGAATAAATAACAAAATTTAACAGAAAAATTTGTCTTTCAAGGTGTTTCGAACCGTAACTACAAATTCACCATGCTTCCCAGCCCTTCCCGTTCACCATTACACTATCAGTGATATGTCAAACAGATCGCTTGCAATTATACCTACATTAAATTTATGTATATGTGTAATAACTGTCACTATGCCTTTTTTTATTCAAAATGTTCTAGGCTTACTTGCGTTTCTTAATATGATTACTGTACTTGAACAGAGAAATGTATGTTATAAAAAAAGTGTAATTTAACTGAATGATTTTCACATATTTATTATTTTGAATGTGAATAGTATGCGTTGTTTTATTGTTTGGTTAATGTTTATAAAGCAAATATTACGCCATTTCGGAATAGGACAGTCATCTAGAAACGAAGCTTTATTTTCGGATATCTTAAGCTTCATGCTATTGCTTGTCAAAACTACACTCCTGGAAATTGAAATAAGAACACCGTGAATTCATTGTCCCAGGAAGGGGAAACTTTATTGACACATTCCTGGGGTCAGATACATCACATGATTACACTGACAGAACCACAGGCACATAGACACAGGCAACAGAGCATGCACAATGTCGGCACTAGTACAGTGTATATCCACCTTTCGCAGCAATGCAGGCTGCTATTCTCCCATGGAGACGATCGTAGAGATGCTGGATGTAGTCCTGTGGAACGGCTTGCCATGCCATATCCACCTGGCGCCTCAGTTGGACCAGCGTTCGTGCTGGACGTGCAGACCGCGTGAGACGACGCTTCATCCAGTCCCAAACATGCTCAATGGGGGACAGATCCGGAGATCTTGCTGGCCAGGGTAGTTGACTTACACCTTCTAGAGCACGTTGGGTGGCACGGGATACATGCGGACGTGCATTGTCCTGTTGGAACAGCAAGTTCCCTTGCCAGTCTAGGAATGGTAGAACGATGGGTTCGATGACAGTTTGGATGTACCGTGCACTATTCAGTGTAACCTCGACGATCACCAGTGGTGTACGGCCAGTGTAGGAGATCGCTCCCAACACCATGATGCCGGGTGTTGGCCCTGTGTGCCTCGGTCGTATGCAGTCCTGACTGTGGCGCTCACCTGCACGGTGCCAAACACGCATACGACCATCATTGGCACCAAGGCAGAAGCGACTCTCATCGCTGAAGACGACACGTCTCCATTCGTCCCTCCATTCTCGCCTGTCGCGACACCACTGGAGGCGGGCTGCACGATGTTGGGGCGTGAGCGGAAGACGGCCTAACGGTGTGCGGGACCGTAGCCCAGCTTCATGGAGACGGTTGCGAATGGTCCTCGCCGATACCCCAGGAGCAACAGTGTCCCTAATTTGCTGGGAAGTGGCGGTGCGGTCCCCTACGGCATTGCGTAGGATCCTACGGTCTTGGCGTGCATCCGTGCGTCGCTGCGGTCCGGTCCCAGGTCGACGGGCACGTGCACCTTCCGCCGACCACTGGCGACAACATCGATGTACTGTGGAGACCTCACGCCCCACGTGTTGAGCAATTCGGCGGTACGTCCACCCGGCCTCCCGCATGCCCACTATACGCCCTCGCTCAAAGTCCGTCAACTGCACATACGGTTCACGTCCACGCTGTCGCGGCATGCTACCAGTGTTAAAGACTGCGATGGAGCTCCGTATGCCACGGCAAACTGGCTGACACTGACGGCGGCGGTGCACAAATGCTGCGCAGCTAGCGCCATTCGACGGCCAACACCGCGGTTCCTGGTGTGTCCGCTGTGCCGTGCGTGTGATCATTGCTTGTACAGCCCTCTCGCAGTGTCCGGAGCAAGTATGGTGGGTGTGACACACCGGTGTCAATGTGTTCTTTTTTCCATTTCCAGGAGTGTATTTCGACACTCTTGAAAGTGTTTCACGAAGTGGTATGTTGTGTTTCAGTACCTGTGCCGAGCCAGAATCTGGTCCGACACAGAGCGGAATGAAACATCACTGTTTCGATACAATCAGTCCGTTCCAAGCACAGGTGGACTGAAACAGCTTTATTTTGAAACAACGATACAGTTTCTATGTCTGGCTCGAGATCGAATCTGGTCCGGATATCCGAGACAGGGGCGGAATGAAACACCACTGTTTCGAAACAGTGAACCACAGCTGTTCCGAAACACTGAAACAGTTCCACGTATAGATACACTGTATCGAAACATAGAAACAGTGGCCAAGTCTACTAGTCATTGAAGCCACGTGTGTGGAGCGTCGATTTCCGTAGGATTCTCTCATTTCTTAGGTTCTCACAGCTAGGGCGCCCATATTTTTAATCATTTCAGGATATTTTGAAAATATAAATTCAAGACAGATGAGCAAACATCTGGGCACCATACAATTACCTTCAATGTAGGCTTCATAATGATTTATTTTCACGTAATCTACCATACTACTTATAGGTTAACAGCAGTAAAAAAGAAAAAAGTCGTCTATAGACAGTTTATGTTGCCAACTGAGTACCAGTTTCAGTACTATCCTCAGGCCATTGCATGATGCGCAGTCGTCAAGCAGTCTTTGCAAGAAGTGTACCAAAAACTATTAGGTTGTACTGGCCTATGTTCTAACTGGTAGCACTTATGTTGATGGGGCTACCGTAAGAGCAGTATTGCACGCACAATTTGGATGTAAATACAAACATCAATTTCAAACACTTTACTTTAAAGATGTTAGTACAGACTGGTACCGGAGTAGGTGTGTGTGTGTGTGTGTGTGTGTGTGTGTGTGTGTGTGTGTGTGTGTGTGTGTGTGTGTGTGTGTGTCATTGCGGGGTGGCTAATAAATGATTAATTGTCACTGTCAAGAGCTTTACTGTTTCTGACTTTTAGTTTTTCTTGCTCCTCTCCACAAAGCCTTCGTTACAGTAAACAGTCTCTGGACAGATGCCACAGTGCCTGAATTTGCTAGTGGAAATTTAGCCAAACTTCACCAGTAATTAAGTATCAACTTCTGATCTTTGTTGGTTAAACCGAAGCGCAGCGTTATGCCTGTTGGCCTATGTCAGAAACTATGTTAGTGCTGTGTTGTCCGCACCATAAACAGTAAATTCAGCATTCTCAATTTGTCCTTTAATAAACAGGGATGCTTGCTGCATCTTACTGTTTGGTTTGGACTTTGGTTTTCCCGTGATTAACACAGCTGATATTAAGGTAAGTCACTACCACACACTACACACATGATGCACTGTACAACAGCACAACCCACCGAAGTTAAAACATTTGCGCCTGTTTTCAAGAACGCAATGCCACTGAGTTTATGAAAGAATCTGTATGCTGCATCAAAATTTACGACCAAAACAGTTTTTTCGTATGAACGAAGTACAATGCAAAAGTTCGGAAACTTCATGCTAACAAAGCATTGCATCAGGGGCGACCAGTGTAGAGTGGAAAAAGCCAGTCATGCTCCTAACAGGGAGACACTCCACGTCCTCCAAGAGGTTTTCGGGATACAGGAAACTCAATGACTGTCACCTTAACCCTTAGCTTTCCAGTTCATTTTTGGTCACACACTGTCCCAGCAGTCTGAACGACTGCCATACTTGAAGCAATAAAAATTGCACTCAACAGTTTCAATCGATCAGTACAGATTTTATGTAAAAGGTTACATTATCCATTAATAACAGTCGTGTGAAGTTAGCACCCCTTTTTTTCGAGGAATATACGTTTTTCATAGTTCTTAATAGATGTGCCATAATTCTAGAGTTCTTTGCACAACATTTGAATAGTTCTGCAGAATGTAGCGAAGAAAATGTATAAGAAATCTGCTTCAGGAACCCTTTCCTTCTGATATAATTCTTACTGTTGCCGCGGTAAATCACTTGTGCATACATTCCAACTGTATTGATCATTACAAAAGTGTAACCATGGACCAACAGCGCACATTTCTTGCAGCGTTGTACAAAGCATCCAGCTTACCCGTTATGAAAATACCACACTTGACGATATTGTAAAATTTACAATGGCTGGCTTCCGTTTATCTCTGGTGTCAGCATCTACCGAATTATTTTCATGCAAACATCATACCAGGATCACACACTTCCCCTTTTTAGGTATGGAGGAAACTGGAGTTCAGTCTTGTGCAAGCCAGAAAAGAAACTGTGGGCAGCCCTTCCTTTACTGATAGCAAACTCTAGATAAATCTCACGCTTGTTTTTCTACATTGTGCCAACGAAAGAAAAATTCTCCCTTCGTAGCTCTATTATGAATCCAATACTAGTAAACCAGATGTCCGCTTTCACATTTCGACCTGGCTGATATATAGGTTTACACAGTCACAGAACAACATCGAAATGTTTATTGTTCAGATGATACAATCCTTCTCGTTGCAACACAGCGTATATTTCCGAACTGTACGGGTAAAATGCTTAAGAATCCACAAAAGCATAGACTTTAAATCCATACTTGTTTGTTTTGATAGATACATATTGGCGAAAACTGCACCTTCCACAGAATCCTTCCAGCTTCTTGTCTACTGTAACATTTTCTCCGAGGGTATAAGATTTCTAATAGTTGGGTACAAACAGTAAATATTTCCGGAATTGCTGTTAGCTTGTCTAACTGTCTCCTTTCATCACGAATAGCGCGACTGTAAAATCTAAGGCACCCCTCAATAAATTTGAAACGTTTTATGTTCATTACGAGGCGAAATTTTTCAATGCCATCCCCATCAGTTCCACAGTTTCACAAAAGCTTCTTTGGCTGCGCCTATTGGTCAACGTAAATTTCGAATAATATTATCCTCTTTGAACAATATGCTTTGGCTTTCTTCAACATGATCTAGTACATCCCACTTAATAAAATTCCTATAAAATAACGCAATCAGGTGTTGTGTATTAATTTGGTATTTGACGTTCAGACACCGACCACTGACGATTTAACATTTCAAAAAGAATTTAAGTGCATTTTACATTATGGATTAGATTTGTACCACATACTACATTGATTAATTGTTGAAATGAAATAGGGAAGTGCGCAGTGGATAAAAAGGAGCAGTCGGCTCGTATCTCAACAGAGCACGAGCGTCGATACTGAATCACACAACAATGAAAAGCATACAGAGAAAAGAAGCTATAAAGAGAAGGCGCCAAGTGCTGCCAATTGTTGACAAGTAATTTACAGAATCACTCAACAATGAAAAGCATACGGAGAAGGGAACTTACAAACGAGAAGGCGCCAATACTGCCAATTGTTGAAAAGTAATTTACAGAAAATTTCGACGTCTATTAATCTGAATAGCTGCTCCCGACAGAAGGATAATAAAAACTATGGTATGTCCCTGAGACCTCTCAATACCAAAAAATAATAAAGCACAGCAACAACGCAGAAGTTGTGGCACTACATCTGGAAACAATGAACACGTGAACTGCCGCTTTTGAACAATCGGCACGTGACTCAGCGTAATAGTTACAATAATGGTAGCATCAAAGCTTCTCGCGGTAGCATCAAAGCAAATGACAACAGCTGCACTTTTTTGGCGGCGCGCGCCGCGTCGTGTGAAGCCGCCCGCCAGCGCTGCATTTCGCTCCTTTATCTGCACCTAATGAGTATACGCAACAGTACTACTCACACTCATGCGAATAATCATTTCTTCTCAGTAAGGAAGAATTCAAAGTGATCGATGATACAGACATTCAATTCCCTCCGACTTTTCCAAAAACTGTCCGATGCCATGGCCGACATCGGCTCGAAAATGTCTTCAAAACATGTTTACTTGACAGTTAAAGAAGATCGTCATGTTCTCCTTTTTGTTAGAAAGGCTTTCAGGCTGGAACGTTTGGACGGCAAAGATGAGTCGTGGAATGTTTTTGGTTCTGCGTGCAATAAAGACATGACAAACCAATTTGACCTACTACTGTCAGCAGAAAAATGGTGTACCATAAAACCAACAAACAGGAAACTTGGAAAGCCTTCAAGACTGGAAATAGGGAAATTGACCGATTTGATGACTGATAAAATTTATGAACATCACAGAATTCCATTTGCCTTTACTTTCAAATACGCGGAAGTGTGTGAAAGTTCAAGTTCAAAGAACGTCTTGAAGATCAAAGGAAGGTGTACAGGAAGCAGAGCCATTTTCGAAGGTATTGCTCTGAAGAAGCCAAAAAAGGACGAAGATATGATTCTAAACTGCAGACTTCCAAACTTTTCAGACGATAGTAATCACTTGAAAAGAAGAAAACTTCGTGACCCATTCTTCTGTATGTATTGGCTGAAAGATCAGTCAGTTGCACAAATATTGTCATCAATTAACAGCACTGTATACGATTCAGTAGATGCTACAGATGGTGTTGCATTTCGAGTTATTTCACGATTTGGCGATCTATCAAACAGGGCTGCCTGTGTGGAAATAAGGTGAAAGTACATATACCTGTATCAGTACATGTGCATCCGCGAAATAAACGTCACTAGTAAAGATCCAAATATCGTCAATCGATCATACATCAGTTGTCCAACTTATCAGATGATGTCATCTAGGCATAACGCATCATTCTTGTCATTTTTCTTTATGGGAATCAGATCTGGAGCTCCCAGACAAAAAATCATGGTAACTGATTTTGGTAAGGCTCCGTTGGTTGCCATTTCTAGAGCAATTGCCACTTGATTATCTGAATAGGTGTTATAGTCATTTTTCGCATGAAAGAGTAAATTCTACCCTCGTGTTTGAGAATAGATTTGAACCATTTTATGGTCATGATATGGAGGTGGAAGTGCTTCTCAAGACGTAAATCATAACTCGAACAACTTTATCTTCGCGTTTGGGCCCATACTTACATGATGACAGATATTCGTAATATCTAAAGTGCTTTGCGCTCGCTTTTGGTTGTGACGTTATGTGAACATTGGTATTTATGAGTGTGGTCAAGAATATTCATCAGTGGAAGATCAGCGCCACCTTGATAACATTATCTGAGGTGGCCTACATCATTCATATATTGACGAAAAGTAAGATAAGAAAACTGATGACTATCTTTAGGAATCAATTTTGAACTCTAAGGAATTTACTGCAAACGCCTAAAGCTGAAGTCCTCGCAAATCAGACTTAAGGATGACAATCTCTGATGTGAGTCCGTATAACATTCCTAATGCTGCAGAGATGCTGAAAGAGTTTATGTACTATATACCATTGTGGACAGCTGTGATGTATCCTTTCCATATTCCTTTATCTATTCATTCGTCAGCAGCGACTGTAGGACAATTTTCAAAATTGAAGACAATGGGCTTTCATAAGCTACCTTTAAGGGGAGACAAATTCATGTTACAACATTTGAACTGGCTGCGTGAGGAAACAAAACTGTTAGGGCCACTTATGATGGAAAAACAAGATTCAATGCATGCTGTGAAGCACAAACCAACTGAAGCATTACCATGAAGAAGAAAACTAGAGATGAAAAAAATAAGAAGCTGAAGATAACAAACCCCAAAAGCAAACTTGTACTCGATAATTCTGGTATCACAATGAACAATACCTTACGAAGTGAGACCCCAACACGAAGATGGCAATGAGAGAGCTAAACAAAATTTTTTAATAGTTTTGAGTACAGATTTTCTCCTACTTCGAGCTCACTTGTTATGAATGCGGAGAACAGTCTCTCAGTCAAGAGTAGTAGTGTGTGTTTTCAGTGCTCTTCAGATGATAATTTACTGCCGAATTCGGACTCTAAAGAGAGATTTCCACAAAAGACCACCGTGAATCATACTTCACCAGGGAAGTCTCTGAAATTTCATCCTGTGGTTCGAAAACAGCAGAAAACCGAGATACCTGTAACAACAAAATGGAGTAGAGTGCAATGCTGAAAAAGCTTCAAAATGAAATCATTGTCACATCGAGCACGCAAACGAAGAGCAAGTAAAACTACTGCCCAAACTGGAATTCGACTAAGAAATTCATAGACATTAATTTGCCACTTTGCCGAAATGGGTCCTCAAGCAAATTCAAATCTGCTACCTACAACTTGAAGGTAACGTGCGGCTTCTATTCTTTGATGAAAATGCAAGCAATATCATTCAGTGATGATTTCGAAAGTACCATCAATTTATCTGGCTTTGGATGTTTTGGACATCCCACTGCTAAGCATAGTACGCAAACCACTGTAACAACTAATCGTTACATCACTGCAAGCATTCCTAACATCGTACCGAGCATCTGACCATATCTTCCTGAGTGGTTGAACAGATCTGCAATGTCAAGAGCTACAGCTGACAGGCACAGCACAGGGGCTGGCCTTTCTAGATGTACGAAAGGTCTCTCATCGTGTCCAGCATGAAGGTCTGTGTTTTAAGTTCCACTAGTATGAATGCTCAAAATACCTTCGAAGATCCTGGCTTCATCCTATGGAAATTTCATGTTAGACAGGCCAAAGAGTAGTATTAACTCCGAGACAGGAGTTCCCCAGGGTTCCATTCATTCTGGGGCCCTTCCTGTATACAATGTACACTAATGATACACTATGTGAACAAAAGTGTTCGGACACACCCGAAAACAAATTTTCAATGTTAGGTGCATTGTGCTGCCACGTACTCCATATCAGCGACCTCAGTAGTCATTAGGCATCGTGAGAGAGCGGACTTCAAACGTGGTCAGGTGACTGGGTGTCACTTGCGTCATGTCTGTACGCGAGATTTCCACACTCTTAAACATCCCTAAGTCCAAAGTTTCCGATGTGATAGTGGAGTGGAAACGTGAAGGGACACGTACAGCACAAAAGCATACAGGCCGACCTCATCTGTTGACTGACAGAGACCGCAGGCAGTTGAAGAGGGTAGTAATTTGTAATAGATATCTATTCAGACCATTAAAATGAAATGAACACCCTTAGCTGCTTACAGGCGTTGACATACGTCAACGGGGACAGATGAAAATGTGTGCCCCGCCCGGGACTCGAATCCGGGATCCGCTGCTTACATGGCAGACGCTCTATCCATCTGAGCCACCGAGGACACAGAGGATTGCGCGACTGCAGGGACTTATCTCCGACACGCCTCCCGCGAAACCCACATTCTCAACGTATTGTCCCGCACTACATTTGTAGTGCCTCCGCCCATTATACTCATTACTCGCGGCGCGTTGCCGATTCCCGTAAGAGTTCGGGCACTGTGTGCATTCGCACAGAAGAAGAAGAAGGTCAAGTGACCGAGATATATATATATATATATATATATATATATATATATATATATATATATATACACTAAGACGGTATCTGTCCGAAAGAATGCACTAACAGTGCCCGAACTTACGGAAATCGGCAACGCGCCGTGAGTAATTAGTGTAATGGGCGGGGGCACTAAGAAATTAGTGCGGGACAATACGTGGAGAATGTTGGTTTCGCAGGAGGTGTGCCAGAGATAAATCCCTGCAGTCGCGCTATCCTCTGTTTCCTCGGTGGCTCAGATGGATAGAGCGTCTGCCATGTAAGCAGGAGATCCCGGGTTCGAGTCCCGGTCGGAGCATACATTTTCATCTGTACCCGTTGACGTATGTCAACGCCTATAAGCAGCTAAGGGTGTTCATTTCATTGTAATTTCACTCTAACGAACTGCATGGTCACCGATGGTATCTGTTCTTTCGGGCATGTCCGAAAGAACAGATACCATCTTAGCATATATATTCAGACCATCACACAGGAATTCCAAACTGCATCAGGATCCACTGCAAATACTGTGATAGGCGGGAGGTGAGGAAACTGATTTCATAGTTGAGCGGCTGCTCATAAGCCACACATCACGCTGGTAAATGCCAAACGACGCCTCGCTTGGTGTAAGGAGCGTAAACAATGGACGATTGAACAGCGGAAAAACGGTGTGTGGAGTGACGAGTCACGGTACACAATATGGCGATCTGATGGCAGGATGTGAGTATGGCGAATGCCCGGTGAACGTCGTCTGCCAGCGTGTGTAGTGCCAACAGTAAAATTCGGAGGCGGTGGTGTTGTGGTGTGGTCGCGTTTTCCTTGGAGGGGGCTCGGACCCCTTATTTTGCGTATCACAGCACAGGCCTACATTGATGTTTTAAGTCCCTGCTTGCTTCCCACAGTTTAAGAGCAATTCGGGAATGGCGATTGCATCCTTCAAAACGATCGAGCATCTGTTCATAATGCACGGCCTGTGGCGGATTGGTTACACGACAGTAACATCCCTGTTGTGGACTGGCCTGCACAGAGTCCAGAACTGAATCCTATAAAACACCTTTGAGATGTTTTGGAAGGCAGATTTCGTGCCAGGCTTAACCTACAGACATCGGTACCTCTTCTCAGTGCAGCACTTCGTGGAGAATGGGCTGCCGTTCCCCAGGGAACCTTCCAGCACCTGATTGAAGGTATGCCTGCGAGAGTGGAAGTTGTCATCGAGGCTAAGGGTGGGCCAACACCATATTGAATTCCAGCATTGCCGATGGAGGACGCCATAAACTTTCAGGTCATTTTCAGCCAGGTGTCCGGATACTTTTGATCACATACTATACACCACAGGGAGGCAGAACTCACTCAGCACAGATAATACTGCTATCTACGCTAGCCATCCTAACCCAAAATAAATCGACCTTGAGATCCACGGACACGTTGACCAGATTATGCACAATTTCTGGAAGACCACAAAATGAATTCGTCCAAATATAATTCCGTTATGTGCATTACCAGAACGAGACCTTCCAGCACACACACACACACACACACACACACACACACACACACACACACACACAAATCGCAGTTCAGGTGGAGTATCACTTATATCCTTTGCTGAAGGACAATGGACTGACCACCTAAACTAAAATACGTTATTGCAGATGGTTCTTCCCGCTATACTGTACGGTTGGGGGATCCATGCAGTGACTGCAGATAGAAAAGTAGTTCAAAGTGAAGGACTTACGACGATATTACAGGCGCATCCTGGTTAGTTCCAAACAAATTGACTCTCACAGACAGTACCATGCCCACCGTCACTCCTATGGAACCATCGTAATCACTCTCCCAAAAGCATATATATCATTTTTATTTTAGGCTGAAATTCCACAAACTGCAAGCATTCAGAAGAAGGCAGTCAGTCATCACATTAGCTTTTAATACTAGGTAAGTGCGTGAGTCCCTGAAGAGACACACAACAGATACTTTAGTCATCAATAATATATTCTACTTCACTATATACGACGGTCTACCAATCCTGGGGGTCGGTTGGTTGGGGGGTTGGTTGGGGAAGGATACCTGACAGCGAGGTCATCGATCTCATTGGATTAGACAAAGAAGGGGAAGGAAGTCGGCCGTGCCCTTTCAAAGGAACCATCCCGGCATTTGCCTGGAGTGATTTCCCTTAATCACTGAAAACCTAAATCAGGATGGTCGGACGCGGGATTGAACCGTCGTCCTCCCGAATGCGAGTCCAGTGTTCCTGGGGTCGCTTATCGATTCTGCACTTTTAGAAATCACTTCAACTCTCTCAGCCGTATTCGGGAGGCATTTTCATCCGGAAAGGAAGTTCCTTGAAGGTCGTTCGATAGAGAGCGGAAAAGATGAAAATCTGAGGATGCAAGGTCAGGTGAAATAAAGTGGGCGCGGAATGATTTCTCAACCCAACTCCTGTACAGTGATTTTGGTTGGACTAGCAGAATGTGGGTGGACGTTATTGTGGAGTAGCGTCACTTCACGAAGTCTTCCTGGTCGTTGGTCTTCCATTGCGTCTGCAAGACGTCCGAACTGTTGGCAGTGAATGTCAGCCGTGATGGTCACATCTCGGGGAAGCAATTCTTAGTACACTTCACCATCGCTGTTCTACCAGATGCATGACATTGTCTTTTGTGGATGTTTGCAGGCCTTTGTGTGGGGAGTTGCTGCTTTGTTTGGGTTCAACCATTCCTTTGTTTTCCTTATGCTAGCATAAAGACGCCATGCATCAGCAGCAGCAACGATGCAGGATGTGTGTTTCCGATCTCTGACAAGCAAGCAGAGATGCACCTATGGCCATTGTCCATCATTGTGGATTATTGCGTTTAAACGATCTTTTTCAAACCATGAAGGTTTCGCTGAACGTGGTGAGTCAATGTGAAAAGACCCCCTTAAAACGAGAGAACCATTTTTATCCTGACCGCCCTCCTTTCCATAATTTTAAAAGGAACTAACAGTTTGTACAGAGAATTCTCGACTTTTTTTGAAGCATCAAATGTCCTTGTGACAGTATCCGAATCTGGTGAACTTCTGACCGGGTCAAGAGGAAGTAGGACCTGCAACATGCGGTCGTAGGGTTTCGCATGGATCGAATGAAGGGTAGAGCCACGGGTCGTAACACATCTGAAATGCAACCCCCACTGTTCAAAGTGCCGTCAATGCGAACAAGCGGTGACCGAGACGTGTACCCAATGGCACCCCATACCATCACGCCGGGTGATACGCCAGTATGACGATGACGAATACACGCTTCCAATATGCGTTCACCGTGATGTCGCCAAACACGGATGCAACCATCGTGATGCTGTAAACAGAACCTGGATTCATCCGGAAAAAAGACGTTTTGCCATTGGTGCACCCAGGTTCGTCGTTGAGTACACCGTCGCAGGCACTCCTGTCTGTGATGCAGCGTCAAGGGTATACCGCAGTCATGGTCTCCGGGCTCATAGTCCATGCTACTGCAAACGTCGTCTAACTGTTCGTGCAGATGGTTGTTGTCTTACAAACGTCCCCATCTGTCGGGTGGCTGCACGACCCGTTACAGCCATGCGGAGAAGATGCCTGTCATCTCGACTGCTAGTGAAACGAGGCCGTTGGGATCCAGCACGGCGTTCCGTATTACCCTCCTGAACCCACCGATTCCATATTCTGCTAACAGTCATTGGATCTCGACCAACGCGAGAAGCAATGTCGCGACACGATAAACCGCAATCGCGAAAGGCTACAGTCCGACCTTTATCAAAGTCGGAAACGTGATGGTACGCATTTCTCCTCCTTACACGAGGCACCACAACAACGTTTCACCAGGCAACGCCGGTCAACTGCTGTTTGTGTATGAGAAATCGGTTGGAAACTTTCCTCATGTCAGCACGTTGTAGGTGTCGCCACTGGCGCCAACCTTGTGTGAATGCTCTGAAAAGCTAATCATTTGCATATGACCGCATCTTCTTCCTGTCAAATTTCGCGTCTGTAGCCCGTCATCTTCGTGGTGTAGCAATTTTAATGGCCAGTAGTGTATTTTAAATATGTTTTGTATGCCAGTTAAGGAGAAAAATCGGTATTATTGTCATTCTTGGAATGATGAACGTGAAAAAATCGTTTAAAGCATCGTACCTGTGGACAAGGAGCTGCAACATCTGCTGATACCGAAGGGGTCGACGGCGCAGGTACAGGCACGGCGGCGTATACGGGAAGAACTTTGTGGTAAGATTTTCAAATCTAGTTCTGTTTCATGATTAAGTTATGAGTCTCGAACTGAGGAAAGCCACTAGTACATAATTCTCTTATCCATGGATTACCAGTGTGCTGGAACTGCCAGAGAGGAAATGCTTGAGATGCCTGTTTCGCTTGATGCCTGCCTCGCTCGCAGGTTATGTTTAGCGAGTCAGAAGAGGCGGTGATGTTAGAGGCACACCAAACTCTGGCAGCTTCGTAATCCTTAAGTTTAATTTGATGTATCTGTCATCTGTAGCTGCCTCCAAGCCGCAACACTTGGTAGTGAACTCAAGCGAACCAGAGTGAATGAAGGGCCAGTGAATAGGCAAGGGGACGCGACGGTGTGTTCCCGAAGCGTACTGTCAGCGCACGCGCCGAGGCGCCCTTTCCGTTCACCGGCTGGTGAACCGTGTTCTGCTTCTGTTGGTAATCGCCCTCGACGCATTGGGAATCCCATTTCGCAACTTCTGGGTACCCGGCCGCCGGCGTCGCCGCCATGTCTCTTCTTTGGTGCGTGTGGCATTGAAGGTCCGGTGGACCCTGCCTCAATGTCTTCTGTCTGAGCCAATGGTATAAGAAATGTTTTAATTACAGGTACATTTTTTGCGCCAGTAACAAGTTGGTGCGTACGTTCGTATCGTTTGTTTTTTTCGGTTGCTATGAGTTTGTTTACAGACTGCGAACCAAACACTACGAATGCCATTTGCTGATTTTCGCAACTAGCATTTACATAGGACAATTCTCGTTCCTGTTCCAAGTTCAGCGTTGAAGGGGCTTTGTGGTTAAACTAGCTTAGCACCCGCTGATTCGCTGGCACAGACTATATAGCCTGCAGATATTTTTTACTGTTGTTTAATCGAAATTTGTTATGTTCCTCACAAATTGCACCACCTACACTTTTCACACTAATTAGGAGCATATAAGGACAGTCTTTCCGGATGTACTTCTGAGCGAAAAACCATTCTGGTAGCTGGAGTCCAAAGTTTTTGTTAATCGTGTCTTTTCTATTCTTCTGGAGACATTTCCATAGTAACTTTCATACCCTAAAAAATTAATTACGTATTGCACACTCTTAGGGGTTTAATTTCGAGACAAATTTTTTGTTTCTAACCGATAAGTCAAATACCAACTGTCATACATGTAGCCTTAAAAATCCTGTAGTAGTACTAATTATTTTCAAGAAAATTTACGCTCACTATTTTACCCTCTTAGTCCTTGCGTTACCAAAAATGCTGTAACACGTATTTCTACATTTGTTTCTGACAAACAAAATGCCATTTTTCGTAGATCTAGCTTTAAGTGAATTTAAATCCCCTTAATAAAGACATACTTTCAAAAAGCCTTTCATCCCGTATTTCACCCGCTTACGAGTAGAATTTCGGACAATCCCTTCTTAAACGATGGCTACACCCTCTTCGTAAATGTGTGCACAATGAAGTATTTCCATAAAAACTCCTCGTCATTTCACCCCATACAGGTCGAATTTCCAAACAGCGGAACAGACTATTTGTAACCAAGCAGTCAAATACCAATGCTGAGTTGTACCTTGAAAACAAACACTTTCAGAGTAGTTTAATTACTATTTATTTAAAGCAGCTTTCACCCACTCTTTCACCCCCACAGGTGGAAACTCCCAAAAATGCTGAAAAACGTATTTTCGACCGAGAAACGAAATACCACTTTTCGGAGGTCTAGTTTCAAAATTGCCTTAATAGCGACGTTTCTGAAGGAACCCTTCATACCCCACGGGTTGGAATTTCGAAAAATCTCTCCTCAAACGACGCCTATGGTGTAAGATGCACACCTTCTCCAAATTTCATGTTTCTTTCCTCAGCGATTTGGGCTGGAGGATCTTAAGTGTCAGGACGTTGCCTTTTACACATAGGAATTGCTCACCCAACTATCAGAAGCAAACAAGATAGGAGACGAAAGCTTTGCGTAATGGTTGCGGCGTAACGGAGAGAACGCAAACTTTCGCTTATGATTCCCTAGAAGGCCGACAACCAGCCGAACAGTAGCTAAGAGGTACAATGAGTCCAAAACGTATTAATCTAGTTGTAATTTTTAAAAAAAATTAGGTATATGTCACGTGAAAGGAAGGGAACACAAAATGTGAACATCCAGTCATATGCAACGAACCTCGGTAAGTCGTCCACTCTTAATTTAGAATCAGAAAATATGATTAATGTCTGGGCTCTGAGGAGGAGTGTTAGCAGTTTTGCGCCCTAAAACCAAAACAAAACAAAAAAAAACTATGGTCATTAGCGCCCGGTCCGTGACTTAGGAAACAGTAAAAACCGAAAATGGGAACCAAACTCAAAAAACTGGAGAAACTAAAAGCAGAAGGAAGGCTTAAAAATCCACTACAGAAAGGGGTTGGTGGTCCCCAAAAAAAAAAGCTTCAAATGACTGACGTCATTTCACTGGCACTAATAAACTTGAGAATGCGACCGGCCGAGCGCGTGTCATCTGCTAAAATTGAAGATATATCAGGCGACAGCTGTAGACGGGCACGTAACGGAGTAAAATAGGGGCACTCAAGTAAAAGGTGTCTTACCGTCCACAGCTGAGAGCAGTGGGGACAGAGTGGGGGAGGATCGCCGCTTAAAAGATGTCGATGGCTAAAAAGACAGTGCCCTATCCGGAGTCTTGTTAAAATTACCTCCTCCCGACGACGCGTTCGGGAGGAAGAGGTCCAAGCACAGGGAAGAGCTTTCACGTCCCGCAATTTATTATTGGGAAGTGTCGACCAATGGGCGTGCCATAAAAGAACAACTCGACGACATAAAACACTCCGTAGATCGGTGAAGGGAATCGATTGAATAGCTGGCCGAAGAAGAGAGACTGCAGCCTTGCCCGATATATCGGCCGCCTCATTTCCACAGATTCCAACGTGTCCTGGGAGCCAGAGGAACGCCACCGAGACGCCCCCCAGGTGGAGCAAGCGCAGACAGTCATGAATCCGGTGGACCAGAGGGTGGACAGGGTAAAGAGCTTGAAGACTGAGGAGAGAGCTGAGATAATCTGAGCAGATAACATACTGTATCCGCTGATGGCGGCGGATGTAGTGGGCAGCCTGGAGAACAGCGTAAAGGTCCGCAGTATAAACCGGACACTGGTCGGGAAGCCGAAATTGATTTGGGGTGTCGCCAACAACATAGGCACTCCCTACACCTAACAATGTTTTCGAGCCATCAGTGTAAATAAATGTGGCTTCCTTCATTTGTGCACATAGAGCAGCAAATGCCCGACGATAAACAAGTGAAGGGGTACCATCCTTGGGAAACTGACAAAGGTCACGGAGCAGGCAGATCCGGGGAAGGAGCCAAGACGGTGCTGTACCCCAAGTTGTCAAGGTGGTTTTAGGAAAGCGGAAGGAAAGAGAATGGAGCAGTACACGGAAGCGGACTCCCGGTGGTAGTAGGGAGGAGGGGCGGCCTGCATACCCTACATCCGAGGAGGTGTCGAAAAAATGTCATGGGCTGGATTAGCAGGCATGGAAGACAGATGGCTAGCATAACGACTCAGAAGAACAGCTCGCCGATTGGACAGCGGAGCTTCAGCAGTCTCAGCATAAAGGCTTTCCACAGGGCTGGTGTAAAAAGCCAGAAACGCTGGCGGGTAATTTGAAGAGCTCGAAATCTCAGCAAAGTGTTTACCCAACGAGTTAGAAATTGCGACGGGGTCCACTAACGTATCACGCGCGACAGAGCGCCCAGAGAACGGGGAGAAACTAGGTGCGCCAGATAACCGTCGAATTAGACTCCAAACTTCCGAGGAGGGAGTGAAGTTGTTAAATGGGCCAGTAAAGAATTTCCAGGTCGCCTTCTTGCTATCGCGGATGACGCGACGGCATCTCGCACGGAGCTGCTTATAGCGGATACAGTTGTCCAAGGTAGGATGGTGGCGGAAAACGCGAAGAGCACGTCGCCGCTCACGTATTGCGTCACGGCATGCCGCGTTCCACCAAGGAACTGGGGGGCGCCGAGGCAATTCGAATGTGTATCATCAAGGGCGAACCATTCGAAGCGCCGAGCTAGCGGAACAGTACCGACCGAAAGGTCCAAATGAGAGAAATTTGTCGTGGAAGCAGAAAAAAATGTAAGGACCCCAGTGTTGAGGCAAACTAGATCCGCTTGATGGAAGACGTCTAGCAATAGTGAGCCACGTGGACAAGGATGTGGAGATCCCCAAAGCGGGTGGAGGGGATTGAAGTTCCCAACCAGCAAATAGGGGGGTGGAAGCTGACCAAGAAGATGAAGGAGATCAGCTCGTGCCATTGGTGTGGATGATGGAATGTATACCGTACAAAGAGAGAACGTGTATCCAGAAAGGGAAAGACGGATGGCGACAGCTTGGAAGGGACTGTTTAAGGGGATTGGGTGATAATTGAGAGTATCATGGAGAAGAATCATGAGGCCTCCATGGGCTGGAGTGCCTTCAACAGACGGGAGGTCATATCGGACAAACTGAAAATGAGCGAGAACAAAGCGGTCATGGGGACGCAGCTTTGTTTCCTGAAGACAAAGGATGACTGGCGAGTAGGAGGATCGACAATTCATCCCGATTGGCTCGAATGCCGCGGATATTCCAGTGGATAATGGACATAGGGTGAACAGAAAATGGAGGAATGTGACCAAGGTTGCCGTCAACTCAACGACTGCTCAGAGCTTGCGACCAACAGCATGGAATGGCATTCAGCTGAAGGCAGAAGATCCTGATCCATAGGTTGTTCAGGAGCGGCTCCTGCCACCAGCGATCGGCCGGTTGATTGGTCGCCAGCAGTGCGCCTCGGCGACACAGAAGACGGCCGAGGGCGATTTCCGCTATGTGGTGCTGTAGATGGGACACGCCTTGGCGGAGAAGGAGAGGAACTGGGCTTCTTATTAGCCTTCTTGGAAATATGATGTTTAGATGAAGGAGGAACCGATGGTTGTGAAGTTGGGGTACGTAAAAAAATCTTCACGAGAATGCTCTTTTTTCGAAGTCTTGGTGTCTGACTTTTGGGCTCGAGATTTAGCAGAACCCGGTGAAGGGTGAGCCATAGAGTGGGCAGGCGAAAGTGGTGAGGTTGAACGGGCGATCTTTGCGCTGGCCAATCAGACGACCGTGGCACTCAAGGTGAGGTCGCAAGTCTGCGTGGCCGCCTCCTTTGTTGGCCGAGGAGAAGCAAGCACAGTGCTGTATTTACCTGTCTGAGGCACAGTGGGCTGTCGACTGGCGAATGGGGCAATCTCGAGAGGAAGCAGCGTGGTCACCCATACAGTTGATGCAGCGAGGGGATGGAGGTGGACAAGCACCCTCATGGGCATCCTTGCCACACGTAACGCATTTGGCCGGATTGGAACAGGATTGGCTGGTGTGATTGAACCGCTGACACCGATAGCAACGTGTAGGGTTTGGGACGTAAGGGCGAACGGAAATTCTCATAGCCTGCTTTGATTTTCGATGGAAATTGAACTTTGTCAAATGTCAAGAAGACAGTGCGGGTTGGAATGATGTTCGTGTCAACCCTTTTCATAACTCTATGAAAAGCCGTTACGCCCTGGTCAGACAGGTAGTGCTGAATCTCTTCGTCAGACAATCCATCGAGGGAGCGTGTATAAACGACTCCACGCGAGGAATTTAAAGTGCGGTGCACTTCAACCCGGACAGGAAAGGTGTGGAGCAGAGAAGTACGCAGCAATTTTTGAGCCTGGAGGGCACTGTGTGTTTCTAACAACAGGGTGCCATTCCGTAATCTGGAACAAGAGTTTACAGGACCTGCAATTGCGTCGACACCTTTCTGAATAATGAAAGGGTTGACCGTGGAGAAGTCGTGACCTTCGTCAGACCGAGAAACAACAAGGAACTGTGGCAACGATGGAAGAACTGTCTGTCGCTGAGACTCAGTGAACTTACGCTTGTGAGCGGACATAGTTGAAGGTGAGGAAACCATTGCGGAAGAATTCCCCATGATTACCGGCGTCTCCGATGGCGCCCTCCTTCCTTATGGGGGCCCTCTCTGAGGGCACTCCCGCCTCAGTTCCCACCTCCCGGCAAAAGGACGGAGGGACCAATCGGCACTTTCGGAAGGGATCAGCTAGGGTAATCACCCCTCCCTGGGCCTGGCCGTTACCAGGGGGTACGTACATGTCGTACCTGTCTACCCAGGGCAGGGAATTACGCGTTACCCCGTCACCGGCTATGCATGGAAATGCGTGGGTCGGCCTTCAGACACGCACAGGGAGGAAAAAAGAGGAAGGGGAAGGAAAGAAGAGTTGTCTCAAACGCCGCAGCGGAGAAAAGGGCAAAGAGAAGAGGTAAGGGAAACAGAAGGACGGAAGAAGGACGAAGACTTGCAAGCAGAGCAAGCAGAGAAAGCAAAGAATTTGTTACTGTTTCGAGCGTCCGACTCCGGACGTAGGCACAAACCATACTCCCAGAGGGGGAGAAAGGGAAGGAAAGAGCCAGAGGTGAGGGGGGGGGGCAAGATGGGGGATGGGGAAGGATGCGGAAATGGATGGTATGCAGCCCGGAAAGGAAGAAAGGCCACATTAGCTCGGGGTCCCGTGCACGCTACGCACGTGTCCACAAAAGAGTTGTGGACCCCCTGAGGGGGAGTGTTAAGTTGTACTGGAGCCACAGCCTTTTATTTAGAGCCGTATGCTTCGGGTCGTTATGTTGTTGAAAAACGTAATTTCCTAGCAGACCTATTTTTCGGCGCTAGGTTTCAGATTGTCCTTTAAAATGTTGATATACATATGTTGATCCATTGTACCGTCTATGAAACGCAATTTTCCAACACCTGCAGCACTCACTCCTACAGCCACACACCATCAGGAAGCCACCACAGTGTTTAACCGTTGGCACAAGACTGCGTGACAACATCTCTGCATTCTTCTTACGCCACACCACTCTCCTGCCACCTGACGCGAATACGTTATACTGACTGATCAGAAAATATTACTCTATTCCAGAAGTCTTCCTTCTGAGTCACTGTTACATCGCAAAATGAAGTTTCATTTGATTCCGTTCACTGACCCAAAATTTCTTGCGCACTACCCGGCCATGATACCAATACGTCTTGAAGGCATTTCCGTTTGTGTTGGCACGTACCTTCTTTCCCCTACAGTAACTCCCCAGCCAACTCAGGAGCGCTGTTTTTAGGTTTGTAATTCATTTCCCTCATGATAAATCTCACGCCTACATCAAAGTGTGAGGGCGTCCGGTACGTGATTGATTCCTTAATGATTTTGTTGCGAAAAATCAATCTGTTATCGACTGAACTGTCGATCTAGGTCTACCCACTACTTTATCAGTATCATAAGATTATTTGCACTCATTATGGAAGCGCAGAGTAAGTTTCCTTTCGATCAGCGTCGTCTCACTACCCTTACAGCCCATGGCGCTAATTGCACTATATCGCCGCCGTTCAGAACGACAACAGGCGATAGGGTGGTGCCGCGCACTGTTGACTCCAGTGTGTGCCGTGGGTCAGCGTTGTCGTTTAATCAATCACTGTGCGCAGAATTTCGGCATGTTCAGACGGTGGACGAATACTTTATCAACCCAGCTCTTTTATTACGTTTTCTATTTTGTTAACCTTGCTGTTGGTTTAGATGTATTTCTTTCCTTGCTTTTCCACAAAAATGACTTACCGAGGTACTTCTTACGTGGCTGGTCTTTAAATTTTGTGTACATCTATTTTCTTGTTACACAAACTTTTTTGTAAGGTATGCAGCTAGACTAATACTTTTTGGACTCACTGTAGCCGCGAACCAAAGACGACGAATGCCGTTCGTTCATGCGCACCTAGCCTTTACACCAGACAATTCTCGTTCGCTGTTCGAAGTTCAGCGTTCGAGGGGCTTCATACGTAGTTAAATAAATGCAAGACGGGAGCACGCTGTTCCGTGAGTAGCATCCTCGCCCAGCGCTGCCGTTTCCGCGGCGTGCAGTACGTGTATACACGGAGGAGCGGAATTACTGGTGGCCCCACACAAGAGCTAATTTGGACGTTTCGCCGAGCTGTGGCCTCAGCAGCCCTGCAGCGAGTTAAGTTCGCCACCGGAGCAGAAACTGCCGGCATCCGCGAAGCTCGGGCTAGCGGTAAGGCGGCCGCGCCACACCACACCACACCGTCGGTACGCCACAAATCGTGTTAGCGCGTGTTCTGCAAATTATCAGTAAACATTACCCGCGATTCTCTGAAGAATGAGACTGCCATACACAAAACAGCATCAGACCTCTGATTGCTTTACAGATCAGTTAATCTGGTAACTGACGTTATGCATGTGGAACGAGCACGGTTGGAGACTCAGAAACCCTTGTTATATATGTTGGATCACCTTCAGATTATTCACCCACACACTAATGAAGAAGTAGTGCTCGTAGTTCAGTGGTTACCCTCGCTGCCTGTAGATCGCATCGTCCAGGGCTCTATTCTTGGCTGGGTCGACGATTTTCTTCGCTTGGGGACTGGCAGTACGCGCCGTCATTTGATCTGTCAGTCAAAACCAAAGCTGGCATTTTGAGTGGAAAATATGGCACATGGTACCCACCCTACGACTGCGCCAAGCTATCTTGTTTCATAGCTAACTACTCGTATATTCGATATTACAAATTCACTGGAACTGTTCTGCGCAATACAAATTCTCAGAAATAATTTTTTTATGTTTGAAATTTAATTTTATTATTTATACATTATTTATCTCATTGGGTAGATATCTACATAAACAGGAATGTCCTCACTGACTGATCTTCGCCTAGCACATACCGCTAAGGATAGAAATTTGGAGAAGGTTTGGATGTTACACTGTAAGCACATCTCGAGAAGGGATTTTTGAAAATTCTAACGTTAAGGGGGTGACGTTTTGTTTAATGTTCCTATTAAGGCAATTTTGAAGCTAGGCTTACGAAGATTGGTATTTGGTTTCTCTGTCAGCAACAAATGTCAGCATTTTTTGGAAATTCATCCGCTAAAATAGTGGGTGAAACCTTTTTTGAAAAAATTTCTGAAAATCTACAAAATTATTTTTATGGCTTCATCTATGGCAACTGATATTTGACTTTTCGGTTAGATGTAAAGAAATATTCGTTACGGGACGAAAGTTGCTACGGAAATATCTCTACAGGAATGCAGAAGGCACGACTAACAAAGTTCTGACTGCAGCTACGAAATCGCTTTTTGGTCATAAGTACATTCGGGAAAGACCATGCTTATAAGGCCTTAGAGTGAAATGCTTACGAAGTGTTTTCATTTGTGAACATGAAAATTAGATTAATTAAAAAATCTCTGCAGGCCATACCGTATACGCGAGCAAAGAATAGCACACTAAGCTAGTACCAAAATACAAGAGCGTGGTCAACAGCAATGCCTCGTAATTTACGTGAGAACACTTACAGTTTTTAAATTAAAAACACTTTATCAGCAGTCCGCATGTTTATTCTTCGTGTCTGCATACTTATTTCTCAACATAGTGAACCTATCGACGAGCGCATTTCTCGCAGCAGGAGACCAGTTTGTTGATACACTCACTGAAAAATGTTTGGCGGTTGACGAAGCCACGAACTCGCCTCTGCTTGCACCGTTTCATCACTATCAAAGAAGTCATCGGAGATGTTCTTTAACATTTGGAGACAGATGAAAATCTGATGAGGGTCAAGCCGGGACTGTATGGAGGACGATCGATGACAGTGAACCTAAATCGTCTGATTGCTACAGATGTCGCAGTGCTTGTGTGTCGTCTGGCATTGTCATGCTGAAAGAAGGTGCTACATGTGTGGACGGAGTTTTCTTCGAATTTGTGCTTTCAGTATTCTGAGGGTCTCTCACGTACCGACATACATACGTCACAGGCCGTCATGCTGTACAATACAATTTGGAGCCCTATACCGACACTGGTATTTGTGGATACTTATAAGGTATGCACCAAATATTGATTTTTGTACGAAGTGTGGTATGTGATGGACTTTTGACTGTGTTGACTTTTGACTGTATCTGTTAGATGGAAGTTATATTGTAGAGGGCAACAAGGATGAATATTATGCATATATTAAAAGGTGAAAAGTGCGGACGCCATACACCAGCACCTGATTTAAATCTGGTGCCTACAACTGGAACAAACTTATAGCGTGACTCTGTCCATCACTAACACATCAGCGTATCTATCAAGTTTAGCTGCAATACTATACTATTAAAGAGACCTTTGCAGAAAAGAGAACCACTTGCATGAATATCAAGAGCTCAAATGGAAACCCAGTTCTAAACAAAGAAGGAAAAGCAGAAAGGTGGAAGTAGTATATAGTGTGTCTATACAAGGGCGACGTTCTGGAGGACAGTATTATCGAAATGGAAGAGGATGTAGATGATGAAATGGGAGATATGATACTGCGTGGAGAGTTTGACAGATCGAAGTCGAAACAAGGCCCCGAAAGTAGACAACATTCCATTAAGACTGATAGCCTTGGGAGAGCCAGCCCTGACAAAACTCTACTATCTGGTGACCAAGATGTATGAAACAGGCGAAATACCCTCAGACTTCAAGGAGAATATAATAATTCAAATGCGAAAGAAAGCAGGTGTTGACAGATGTGAAAATTACCGAACTATCAGTTTAATAAGTCACGCCTGCAAAATACTAACGCGAATTCGTTACAGACGAACGGAAAAACTGGTAGAGGCCGACCTCGGGGAAGATCAGCTTGGATTCCGTAGAAATGTTGGAACACGTGAGGCAATACTGACCTTACGACTTATCTTACAAGAAAGATTAAGGAAAGGCAAACCTACGTTTCTAGCATTTGTAGACTTAGAGAAAGCTTTTGATAATGTTGACTGGAATACTGTGTTTCAAATTCTGAAGGTGGCAGGGGTAAAATACATGGAGCGAAAGGCTATTTACAAATTGTAAAGAAACCAAATGGCAGTTATAAGAGTCGAGGGGCATCAAAGGGAAGCAGCGGTTGGGAAGGGAGTGAGACCGGGTTGTAGCGTATCCCCGATGTTATTCAATCTGTAAATTGAGCAAGCAGTAAAGGAAACAAACGAAGAATACGGAGTAGGTATTAAAATCCATGGAGAAGAAATAAGATTTGCCGATGACATCGTAATTCCGTCAGAGACAGCAAAGGACCTGGAAGAGCAGTTGAACGGAATGGACAGTGTCTTGAAAGGAGGGTATAAGATGAACATCAACAAAAGCAAAACGAGGATAATGGAATGTAGTCGAATTAAATCGGGTGATGTTGCGGGAAGAAGAGATCGGTTGGTAGGACATACTCTGAGGCATCAAGGGATCACCAATTTAGTACTGGAGGGCAGCGTGGAGGGTAAAAATCGTAGAGGGAGACCAAGAGATGAATACAGTAAGCAGATTCAGAAGGATGTAGGCTGCAGTAGGTACTGGGAGATCAAGAGGCTTCCACAGGATAGAGTAGCATGGAGAGCTGCAAACAAACCAGTCTTGAGACTAAAGACAACGACGACGACGACGACGACGACGACGACAACAGGAGCAGGAGAAAGAACTGTACTTACAGCCCACACAGGACCTCCTTGAGTAGCTGATCACCAGATACGAACCACAGTAACTTTCAGGTCACTCCGTTCCGCGTCCACTTGTAACCACGGATTGCAACCGTAGCGTCTGCAGCCAACATATTCGCCTCTGTGACTGTAGCGTGGGGGAAGTCGACCGCACTTGTGGCTGTACACTACGACACCACGTGACAAATGTAAGGGGGCGTTCAAAAAGAAACGAGCCAGATACCAGTACCTGTATGTTACAAGTATTGAACCTGGCTGTAGAGACACTTGTCCCACTGTGACAACGCGCAGAATGGCTGCCTCATAAAATCCCGAGGCTGCGATGTCAACCAGTTCCGCACATACTGCTGGACGTCGTCGTCCGAGGTGAGTCGTTTGTCCCTCAGAGCCCTTTACGTGGACCAAAAAAGGCGTTATCACACCGGGATGGGGGGGGGGGGGGGGGTCCGGACTGCATGGACGGCGGCCGACAACCTCCGATTTGAATTTCTGCACAAGTGCAGCGACTGTGTTCGCCGGATGAGGCTTTGCATTGTCGTGGAGCAGAATGTCCCCACTCCTGAGATTGCCGGGTCGTTTTGATTTGATCGACTGGCGAAGGATGGTGGAGCTTTGCGAATAACGGTGGGCAGTCACTGCTGTCCAGTGCTGCAGGAAGTGAATCAGAAGGGGCCTATCTTGGTCAAAGAAGAATGTCAGCATAACCTTTCCTGCACTACTGTGGATGGCCTTGGCTTTTTTTGTGGTGGTGACCCTGGATGCTTCCACTGGGTACTTTGTCGTTTTTATTCTGGTTGGAAGTAAGGACACTGTGACATCTCCAGGAACGTGCCAGGAACGGATTCCCTTCCCGAGCATAGCGCTGCAGATGAGCAAGACAGTGGGCCATTCGTCATGCTTCCTGGTGTGGTTGAAGTCTGTGGGGCACCCACTGGGCACACACTTTGCGCACGTGCAGCTGTTCCTTCATGACGGTGTGATCACTTCCGACCACAGCGGCTATGGCTTTCACTGTCACTAGGCGGTCCTGGGTAATGAGTGCATCCTCCAGCTGGACGATGTCATCGGTAATGCAGTGTGGTGCTCCAGACTGTGCATCATCAGCTAACGACACCCGTCCTTCCCTGACGCGCTTGTGCCACCCCTTGACCCTTGAAAGGGACATGCAGTGTTCGCTATACGCTTGGGACATTCGTCGATGAATGTGCGTTCCTCTTCCTTCAGCTTTCAGAAAACTGACAACACCTCTTTGCTCTTCTGTTGACGCCTCCACGTCACTGCAATGCGATTGGCAGCGTTGGACGATTGACTCATTCTGCTGCTAGCCCTGTATAGTCACGTGACGTGCACGCGTGCCTTTTAGTGACGGGCTGTGAACTTCCACGCTCCGGTTGGAATCACACCTCATTGCACGCGCCACGGTATTACCCCCATCACCGGTTTGCGCATTCCAGACTCCGGATCGTTTCTTTCTGAATTCCCCTTACAGTTCACTGCAGTGCTTAGTGCGTTGTGGACAAATTCCCAATTCTTATCCTCCTTACTCTGAGGCCCATGTCTTCTAATGGAAGCTGTGTGCTTTGTGTTTGGCACGCTACCGCCTCCCAAAAACAAAAATGGTGCAGATGACGGTAGACTGTGCATGCAGTTGTGTGCTGGGCTGACTAGTTTCACGTCCATTGCTTTAATCGCCAAAGAAAGCTACTTGCTTGCTATCTCTACCCACGCAGTGGCGGTGCGGACGTACGGAGCCGCACGTTTGGGTCGTTGCCATGTGCCGAGCATGCTGTCACAAAACCAGTCACAGCTAGTCAAATGTAGTGAGGGCTTTATACACATCTCTACAACAGTTTGGAGTATCACAGAGTCTACTACAATGACTTCCTGTAGTACACCCACTGAGGTTTGTACAATCTCATTCTAACCATTTTGGTTATTTAAAAAGTCATCATAGAACAAAGCAAGGTCTCTCCTAAGTGTACATCTTTAAAACAAGAATGGTGAAAATCTTTATCTCGTGGTCAGTCTTTAGTAGTGTGTTCTCTCCACACTCAGAGACGTGGTCTGGATGAGACCAAGTTTATCTCTTTGTATGAGGCTCCACTCACCAATGGCAGCTTCAGTGACGTCCTGAAGGTTGCCACGTGGTTCGGACTCTGTGCAATGGCCACCTTCAACACGTCCCACGCACGCTCAATTGCATTCACGTCTGGGGACTGTGCTGACCAATGCATTCGGTTGATGCCGCGTCTCTGAAGATGCCGGGACACTGCTGGAGTACAGTGTGGCCTTGCATTGTCATCGACTAGGACGAAGTCACCGACTTCTCGTCTGTAGGGCTTAATCTCTTTTAGAACGTCTTGGCGGTATCGGGGACCAGCCAAATTGCCGTAGATTAGAATTACAGTGGTCCACGTCCCATCATTTTATCATTGAGTAAAGGAGTGTCCATTGCACAAAAGCGCGTAGTCAGAATAATTGCTGGAGCTCATCCAAGATCATCCTGCAGAAACTTACTTAAAGAGCTAGAAATCTTCACTGTAGCCTCACAATATATTCACTTATGAAATTTGCTATTAACAATCCGAACGAATTCAAAAGTAATAGCAGTGTACATGGCTAGAACACTAGGAGAAAGGATCTTCACTATTCAAGGTTAAGTCTAACTTTGGCTCAGAAGGGGGTAAATTATGCTGCCACGGAAGTCTTCGGTCACTTACCTAATAGCATCAAAAGTCTGACAGCCATATAGCATTTAAAAGGAAATTAAAACAATTTCTTAATGGCAACTCCTACTCATTAGATGAATTTTTGGATATAGTAACTGGGTAATTTCCCAACCCCACAAAAAAAAAAAAAAAATTGAAAATATTGAGTGTCATGTAGCATTTTGTCTAATGTAATATCTTCTATAGACACCTTTTATTAACCTGACACGTTCCACATCATTACGAAGAATCGTATTCATGATCTATGGAACAAGTACTAATCTAATCTCTAATCTAAATCTCTAATCTCACAGAAAATTATACTCCCAGCTTTTGAACAATGGACTTCCTGAATTTATCGGCATCCCTGGTGTCTTACACCGCTTCTCCAAACCCTAAAAGTCTAGTGTCTGGTCGCATTCTAATCCCGGCCTCTTCAGCAAACATGCCATTACTACATTCTGCAATGGTCCAATGTTTACGTACAAGAGCCCAGGTCCTTAGACTGCGTCGGTTCCGTTGCTTCCGTGCGAAACTTCTCATTGGTCTTCTGAAACGAAAACCACCTTGATGCAATCATCTACGTACTGTTTGGTCTCAGAGACTAAGTGACTTCCGATACTTCTGTCAGTCGTGTTGGGTGCCTGCTTGCCGACATTTGGAGGAAACCATCATACATTCGTGTTGTCATACGAGGACGATCAGTGGGAGGTCTGTCAAAAATGTTCAAATGTGTGTGAAATCTTATGGGACTGAACTACTAAAGTCATCAGTCCCTAAGCTTACACACTAACCTAAATTATCCTACACACACACACACACACACACACACACACACACACACACACACACACAACCTTTGGCCAGGTCGCAGATACTAGATTCGACGGGCGGCGACTGCACATTAGTCGAGAAACCACGCGCCTCAGATCGGCGAACCGTATCCGTGAAAGACACGCAGAACTGGCCCGCAGTTGAAGCCCATCGCGGGAATCCGCTCGTGTATAGTCAGCTAGCGTCAGGAAGGAAAGAAACTGAACTATGAAACACAGTCCTAGTACTGAGTTATAACTGCGTCTGCGTTAGTTCAAAAGGAGCTTATGTGAGTATGCGGGTGCTTGTCGGTGCTATACGGCGGCTCCAGTTAAGAGAGTAATCCCAAAACAAAGGCCTCTTTTTTTATAGGTACATACCTGTTTATTTCTACAATGGTTTGCATCAGTTTACCACTTTAACATTTAGCTATTTTTCGACGTAAAGGGTTGGAAAAAGGCACAGGCCATCCCCGTTTTCAAGAAGGGACGTCGAACAGATGTGCAGAACTATATACCTATATCTCTAACGTCTATCAGCTTTAGAATTTTGGAATACGTATTATGTTCGAGTATGACTTTTCTGGAGACTATAAATCTACTCTGTAGGAATCAGCATAGGTTTCGAAAAAGACGATCGTGTGAAGCCCAGCTCGCGCTATTCGTCCACGAGACTCAGAGGGCCATAGACACGGGTTTCCAGGTAGATGCCGTGTTTCTTTACTTCCGCAAGGCGTTCGAAACAGTTCCCCACAGTCGTTTAATGAACAAAGTAAGAGCATATGGACTATCAGACGAATTGTGTGATTGGATTGAAGAGTTCCTAGATAACAGAACGCAGCATGTCATTCTGAATGGAGCGAAGTCTTCGGAAGTAAGAGTGATTTCAGGTGTGCCGCAGGGGAGTGTCGTGGGACCGTTGCTATTCACAATATACATAAATGACCTTGTGGATAACATCGGAAGTTCACTGAGGCTTTTTACGCTTGATGCTGTAGTATATCGAGAGGTTGTAGCAATGGAAAATTGTACTGAAATGCAAGAGGATCTGCAACAAATTGACGCATGTTGCAGGGAATGGCAATTGAATCTCAATCTAGACAAGTGTAATGTGCTGCGATTACATACACTCCTGGAAATGGAAAAAAGAACACATTGACACCGGTGTGTCAGACCCACCATACTTGCTCCGGACACTGCGAGAGGGCTGTACAAGCAATGATCACACGCACGGCACAGCGGACACACCAGGAACCGCGGTGTTGGCCGTCGAATGGCGCTAGCTGCGCAGCATTTGTGCACCGCCGCCGTCAGTGTCAGCCACTTTGCCGTGGCATACGGAGCTCCATCGCAGTCTTTAACACTGGTAGCATGCCGCGACAGCGTGGACGTGAACCGTATGTGCAGTTGACGGACTTTGAGCGAGGGCGTATAGTGGGCATGCGGGAGGCCGGGTGGACGTACCGCCGAATTGCTCAACACGTGGGGCGTGAGGTCTCCACAGTACATCGATGTTGTCGCCAGTGGTCGGCGGAAGGTGCACGTGCCCGTCGACCTGGGACCGGACCGCAGCGACGCCCGGATGCACGCCAAGACCGTAGGATCCTACGCAGTGCCGTAGGGGACCGCACCGCCACTTCCAAGCAAATTAGGGACACTGTTGCTCCTGGGGTATCGGCGAGGACCATTCGCAACCGTCTCCATGAAGCTGGGCTACGGTCCCGCACACTGTTAGGCCGTCTTCCGCTCACGCCCCAACATCGTGCAGCCCGCCTCCAGTGGTGTCGCGACAGGCGTGAATGGAGGGACGAATGGAGACGTGTCGTCTTCAGCGATGAGAGTCGCTTCTGCCTTGGTGCCAATGATGGTCGTATGCGTGTTTGGCGCCGTGCAGGTGAGCGCCACAATCAGGACTGCATACGACCGAGGCACACAGGGCCAACACCCGGCATCATGGTGTGGGGAGCGATCTCCTACACTGGCCGTACACCACTGGTGATCGTCGAGGGGACACTGAATAGTGCACGGTACATCCAAACCGTCATCGAACCCATCGTTCTACCATTCCAAGACCGGCAAGGGAACTTGCTGTTCCAACAGGACAATGCACGTCCGCATGTATCCCGTGCCACCCAACGTGCTCTAGAAGGTGTAAGTCAACTACCCTGGCCAGCAAGATCTCCGGATCTGTCCACCATTGAGCATGTTTGGGACTGGATGAAGCGTCGTCTCACGCGGTCTGCACGTCCAGCACGAACGCTGGTCCAACTGAGGCGCCAGGTGGAAATGGCATGGCAAGCCGTTCCACAGGACTACATCCAGCATCTCTACGATCGTCTCCATGGGAGAATAGCAGCCTGCATTGCTGCGAAAGGTGGATATACACTGTACTAGTGCCGACATTGTGCATGCTCTGTTGCCTGTGTCTATGTGCCTGTGGTTCTGTCAGTGTGATCATGTGATGTATCTGACCCCAGGAATGTGTCAATAAAGTTTCCCCTTCCTGGGACAATGAATTCACGGTGTTCTTATTTCAATTTCCAGGAGTGTAGAAATAAAGATCCTTAATCATTTAGCTACAATATAGCAGGTCAGAAACTGGAAGCAGTTAATTCCATAAACTATCTGGGAGTAGGCATTAGGAGTGATTTAAAATGGAATGATCATATAAAATTATTCGTCGGTAAAGCAGATGCCAGACAGATTCATTGGAAGAATCCTAAGGAAGTAGGTTACAGTAAGCTTGTTCGCCCACTGCTTGAATACTGCTCAGCAGATAGGATTGATAGAGAGAGAAGATCCAACGGAGAGCAGCGCGCTTCGTTACAGGATCATTTAGTAATCGCGAAAGCGTTAGGGAGATGATAGATAATCTCCAGTGGAAGACTCAGCAGGAGAGACTCTCAGTAGCTTGGTATGGGCTTTTGTTCAAGTTTCGAGAACATACCTTCACCGAGGCGTCGTCCGCCCTGGTAGCTGAGTGGTCAGCGTGACAGACTGTCAATCCTAAGGGCCCGGGTTCGATTCCCGGCTGGGTCGGAAATTTTCTCCGCTCAGGGACTGGGTGTTGTGTTGTCCTAATCATCATCATTTCATCCCCATCGACGCGCAGGTCGCCGAGGTGGTGTCAAATCGAAAGACCTGCACCAGGCGAACGGTCTACCCGACGGGAGGCCCTAGCCACACGACATTTCCATTTTACCGAGGCGTCAAGCAGTATATTGCTCCCTCCTACGTATATCTCGCGAGGAGACCATGAGGATAAAATCAGAGAGATTAGAGCCCACAAAGAGGCATACCGACAATCCTCCTTTCCACAAACAATACGAGACTGGAATAGAAGGGAGAACCGATAGAGGTACTCGAGGTACCCTCCGCCACACACCGTCAGGTGGCTTGCGGAGAATGGTTGTAGATTTCTGTCGATGCACTTTTGTAGACGCTGTGGCAGTTTCTGTATGCCCATGTCATACTAGCTCGCCGCCATGCTGTTCAAGAAGTTATGAACCTCTTCTTTCACCTCGTCGTCGGAGACGAATCGCTTTCCGGCCAAATATTCTTTTAACCTAGGGAACAGGTGATAGTCACTAGGTGCCAAGTCAGGACTATAGAGTGGGTGGGTGATTGTCTTCCACTGAAACTGTTACAGGACAGCAACGGTTTGCCGAACGACATGTGGGCGAGCATTGTCATGGAGAATATGTACGCCCTTGCTCAACATTCCTCTTCTCCGGTTCTGAATTGCCCGTTCGAGTTTTTTCAGAGTTCAGTACCTGTCAGCGTTAATTGTGGTCCCAGTGGGCACAAAGTCGACCAACAATACCGCTTTCCGATCACAGACGAACGGTTGTCACGACTTTACCGGCAGACTGTGTTTGTTTGAATTTCCGCGGCTTTGGCGAAGAAGGATGCCGCCACTGGCGTGATTGTTGCTTGGTCTCAGGTGTAAAGTTGCATGCCCAGGCTTCGTCACACGTGACAATCGAGTCCAGAAAGTTGTCCTGTTCGGCTGCAAGGCAGTGAAGAAATGCGCGGGAAGCATAAACTCGTTGTCACATGTGGTCCTCAGTCAGCATGCGTGGCACCCATCTTGCTCACACCTTCCGGTGGTTCAATATTTCCGTTAAAATTCTGTGAGCGGCGCTTCGGGAAGCCTCAGGAACCAACGTGCAGAGACCATCCAGGCTGATCCGCCGATCTTCACGCATGCTTTGCTCGACCTTCAACACTGTCTCCTCAGAAATTGACTGTCTCCCGCTCCTTTGTTCGTCGTGAATTTCGGCCCGACCAGCTGCAACCTTTCTACACCATTTACCAACATTTTCGACACCCATGCACGACCCACCATACAATTCCGTCAGTTGGCGATGGATTTCAATCGGCGTAGTGCCCTTTGCGTTCAAAAACCGAATAACTGCTCGCAATTCGCACTTGGCGGTAACATCCAACGGGAGCTCCATTCTCGACGGTTGCCAAGCCAAGACGGAGCGCCTCAGAGTGGCGTGCGCATGTTTACACACAGCGCGTGAAGCACTCTTCATAACAGTGTGACCAACTGCCACACAGAGTTCTGTACTTATAAAAAATAGAAGACTTTACTTCTGGGATTACCCTCTTAGTTTCCGCGAATTTCTTTCCGATTTCACTAATACATCCAAAACTAGACACGATTTTCACATTCTTTGACATTACCTGCTATTTATTCTTACTGAAAGATCTGTTGGCCCCATCTTTTGCTTTTATGCCTTGCATGTACCTATGAAGTGTCTCTTTCCTGGCTGCAACATTTAGTCCTCTAGTCTACCATGTCCGCCTTTGACGCTTTCTTCACGGGCGTATCCTCAGCTAGCCTATGTCCCATTGCATTTAGCACAAAACGCAGTTCCTGTCCACTTTCAGCTACCATTTCCGCATCATCACTGAGTCGTATTGTGCTCATCTGCCATCTTTGACAAACTTCAGTGCTTTAATTCTACATTTTGTTTGTTTTTCGACCTGTTTTTACAAGTTCTACAGATTAATTGCCGTCTTTTGCAGATGTGATAAGTCTTGTTAAGACCATGTGTGTTTCGCTTTATTCTAAAGCATCTTCTGTAGTCAATACAGCAATTGTTTCTAATTTCTGCTACCAGTCACTTTTTATTTTATTTTTAATCTAACATAATACAAAGCGTGTCGAACATGTTCTGTTCATCTTCAGGCGTTTATACATACAATAATAGAGAGAAATGTTACTTAAAAACAAACAATCTTTAATCAGGAACTCTTTGGCCATTGTTTGTTCTGTAGTGGCTTGTGTGGCTTTTGTGGGGTTGGAGAGGGGCAGTGAATGGTTAGAAATCTAAATCAGTGATGTCTTCTGCTGGTGGGGAACCCACGTAATTGTCGTTGAATTACGTTGGCAGTCAGTAACAAAATACAATGTGCAATAGTGTAATGTTAATTAACAACTCCGCCATTACACCAGTGTTGCAAGTGAGGCAGAAAGATGTCTTAAGTGATCAACTGTCATATAAAAGCCTTTCACACTATTTTCGTAACCCATAACTGATGCAAATCTGCATCCTATACAGGCTGTGATATCATACATAGTCAACCACAAGGATGAAAACCAGCAGAAGACATAACTGATTTCCATTTCTAACCATTCACTGCCCCCCCTCCATCGCCCCCAAATGGCACACCAGCAGCTACAGTAACAATGGAGAAAGAGTTCTAGATTAATCTAGTTTAAGACTTTATTTTTAAGTAACATTTATCTGTATCGATGTATAAACGCCTGACGATAAACAGAACATGTTGGAAATGCGTTGTATTATGTTAGATTAAACATAAAATAAAAAAGTGACAGGTAGCAGAAATTAGAAATAATTATCCCACACAGTCACGGTTCACAAACATAGCCATTATGGCCGAGAATAATTACAATACAGCAATATTTCTCTCTTACGATTTTGTTTGTTATAATCACGAATAGTTCGCATACTGTACTTACACTACAAACGGGTTTTTTATTGTTTACTGCATTCTTCGTCTTCCACGTGCACGAGTTTTTGCACAGAGCTTTTTCACTGCACTAAATACAGTATTTCTCGTGTCTGTATAGCTATCCTTTCGCCATTTCGCATGTTTTGTTTGGTTTGGTAGTTGTGAAGGCGTGTGCTTTCGCTCCGAGAAAGAGGGAAAGGAAGAGGGGCGGAAGGATGTGGAAGGGGGGAAGGAGAGGGAGAGAGCGCTCAACAACTGAAAACTTTTGTTATCTGTAAAAAGAAATGATTGGGTATGTTCACCTCAAACTACTAGAAATAAAAATGAACGACATTGATGACGCCAAAAAATAAAATTTGGAAAACAGTCTCCACTGTAGTGGATTTTGGCGTCTATGAAATTCCCAGTTTGTCGAATCTGAGGATGTAAATCTACATATTTTTCATGATTAAAGCTGTGCAAACAACTTCTGTTATAAAATAAAATACTAACAACACATCAAAGTTAATTACCCTTTACACAACGACGACTAACATCCCGTAAATATTTCTCAGTATCAGAAATAATGGCTGAAATGATCGTTTTGAAATATGAAATAAACAGTCCAAACTCGTGGACGTATATATGCCGGTTACGAGTCAACGGAATGTAATTTTCCAGCCTTATCGCTGCAGTTTCCCACGCAGAAAATCTAAAATCTAGCTGTGACCACCTCCTTTAACTTGCAAACAAAACTGTCACTTTGTATTTCTCATCCCTTTGTTAGATACATTTTTAACTACAGTCGCTTTTGCGTTTTTTTTCGCCTTTTCGTGACAAACGCAGCAAAAGAACCCAAGCAAAAAGCGCAATGAGGCAATGTGTGGATATGAGAACGTCCATTAGTACATGCGTTCCTTCCAGAAGTTCTTGTGCTCGCCGTCTTATTCCTGCGAGTCTTTTTTTGCGATTGCGCACGGGAAAAGATGCATCGTGTGGACATACCTATTCGCAAATCTGTCAGTGCGGACTATTCTAATTGGCTGTGAAGAAAGTTTGGACTTCAAACTCCTTACATGGAAAAAATATTTCATCCCAGATTACAAAACGCCTTTCCGTATTTACAGCGCCACAATAAGCTGGAAAATACGGTCTCGTTAGCGTTCTGAATGTGCTTGGCCCCACACAATGGTTTCACATTGTGTTTATACATGGCAGCCATTTGCAGCAAACAGAAGAGGATAGCTTTTTTTCATCAAATATAAATGTCCCGTATACGATCAAACAGTTTGGTATGTTTGGCAAATGTTGTTTGGCGTGTTTGTCAAGCATAGATCGAGTTTGATGTGTTGGCCAGAAATTACGATTGACGGAAATTTTACGAGATTGCGGACATAATTTGTGATGTTTCGCCGCATATGTTTAGTGAAAAATACTTTCATTACAATTTACCTCCCTGCACCGTCAGTTCCCACAATTATGGAGATTATGATCAACACACAAACAAAATTGCACTTGCAGTTATTAAAATCGTAGTGGTGTCTTTTTGCCGCCGTATATTACGAAGGATGAGGTTAAGAAGAAAATCAATGTTCTACGCGTAACACTCATGGGGAAGTGCAATGAAACTTAAAAAGAATTCAACCTCTCCGGTTCTCCCAAGGACGATGTGGTCTGCAAGTTCCGACCTGTGGTATTTAAATGAAATTCCATTACGAGAGCGAAGTAACTAAGCCAGTTTCTAGCATCTTTTCAGTTTGTTTCACTGCACATCTGCAGTAATCTCCAGATTCCGAATGCAACACATCTTGTAACAGGTTTTCGCGCGCAAATTTCTCATTTTGAACCATTTCCTGGTCCAATGGTTTTTTCACTTCCTCTTGAAAAACAGTGCCAGAGTCAAGGTTTTGAAATGACTTACCTGCATTTGCAGCCATTCCCAGCAGCGTCAAAATACAGCATATACGAAAAGCTGTCTCCTTCAAAAGTAAGGAGAAATTGACGTTATGGTATATTGATAAAGTAAAAATTATGGACCGTCTGACTACAACTGAATGAAAATTTTCGTGCCATACACGTTCGCCTCTATTTACTGCAAGGCATCTTCAGTGGCCTGGAGTACATACGTATTTTTGCCAGGCCACTGAAGATGAGTCGCAGAAAAAGGCTGAACGTGTATGGCACGAAAATTGTGTTTCATTCAGTTGTAGTAAGACAGTCCATAAAGTAAAAATTATCAGTATACCGTATATTACACGCAACTGAGGAAGACAGGACTACAAAAGTTGATGTTCAAATTGACGTGTTGGAACGCGTACGGGATTGTTTGACACCCATGTGCCTTCTAAGAGCGAATTTGACAAACAAGTTAGTTTTTACGAGGTCTTTAAAAAGTTAATAGTTTCATTGCCCACTGGAAAAAGCTGATGGAATAATGGAGTTGTGGGAGTAACATTCCCTTTAGCAGATTTGTCAGCCCCTGAATCGATGTCGTCGTCCTAACAATGCCGAAGTCAACGCTTCAAAACTGACAAACGAGCTTGTTTTACAAATCCGCGTCTAGGTAAGGGCGAATTTGACAAGCATTTGCCCATTTGCGAGGGGGTCTGAACGTAAGAAGGTGGTGGTTGTTGTCTTCAGTCCTGAGGCTGGTTTGATGCAGCTCTCCATGCTACTCTATCCTGTGCAAGCTTCATCTCCCAGTACGTACTGCAGCCTACATCCTTCTGAATCTGTTTAGTCTATTCGTCTCTGTCTCCCTCAACGATTTTTACCCTCCATCCTGCCCTCCATTACTAAATTGGTGATCCCTTGATGCCTCAGAACATTTCCGACCAACCGATCCCTTCTTCTAGTCAAGTTGTGCCACAAACTTGACTTCTCCCCAATTCTATTCAATACCTTCCCGTTAGTTATATCATCTACCCATCTAATCTTCAGCATTCTTCTGTAGCACTACATTTCGAAAGCTTCCATTCTCTTCTTGTCTAAACTATTTATCGTCCACGTTTCACTTCCATACATGGCTACACTCCATACAAATACTTTCAGAAACGACTTCCTGACACTTCAATCTATACTCGAGGTTAACTAATTCCTCTTCTTCAGAACCGCTTTCCTTGCCATTGCCAGTCTACATTTTATATCCTCTCTACTTCGACCATCATCAGTTATTTTGCTCCCCCAAATAGCAAACCTTCTTTACTCCTTTAAGTGTCTCATATCCTAATCTAATTCCCTCAGCATCACCCGACTTAATTCGACTACATTCCATTAGCTTCGTTTTGCTTTTGTTGATGTTCATCTTATACCCTCCTTTCAAGACACTGTCCATTCCGTTCAACAGCTCTTCCACGTCCTTTGCTGTCTCTGACAGAATTACAATGTCATCGGCGATCCTCAAAATTTTTATTTCTTCTCCATGGACCTTAATACCTACTCTGAATTTTTCTTTTGTTTCCTTTGCTGCTTGCTCAATATACAGATCGAATAACATCGGGGAAAGGCTACAACCACTGCTTGCCTTTCATGCCTCTCGACTCCTAACTGATATGTGGTTTCTGTACAAATTGTAAATAGTCTTTCGCTCCCTGTATTTTACCCCTGCCGCCTTCAGAGTTTGAAAGGGAGCAATTCCAGTCAACATTGTCATAATCTCTCTCTAAATCTACAAATTCTAGAAACGTAGGTTTGCCTTTTCTTAATGTAGCTTTTAAGATTAGTCGTAGGGTCAGTATTGCCTCACGTGTACCAGCATTTCTACGGAATCCAAACTGATCTTTCCCAAGGTCGGCTTCTACCAGTTTTTCCATTCGTCTGTAAAGAATTCGCGTTAGTATTTTGCAGCCGTGACTTATTAAACTGATAGTTCGGTAATTTTCACATCTGTCAACACCTGCTTTCTTTGGGATTGGAATTATTATATTTTTCTTGAAGCCTGAGGGTATTTCGCCTGTCTCATTTTGCTCACCAGATGGAAGAGTTGTCAGGGCTGGCTCTCCGAAGGGTGTCAGTAGTTCTAATGGAATGTTGCCTACTCCCGGGGCCTTGTTTTGACTTGGGTCTTTCAGTGCTCTGAGGTATATTTCACAAATTAAATTTGACGAAAGGCAGTGTTTGAATGAAGTTGCCTATTACAATACCTCAAATACATCTGCGACAACTTTGTCAAAAAAAAAAATTGATAGTGCAATACCTTCAAAGGGAGCCCGCCGCAAATACTCGCTTACCAGCAATGCGACTGCATCGGAACTGACGCACGCAGAGTCGCTGATAGTGTGGTTGGTGCGATGCAGCGCCCGTGCAGACTGCAGTGCCATCTGTTGGCGAGCAGCTGCAACAGGCGACCCCGCTAGACGCCGACCGGCGCCGACGTACGGGATGGGACAGGATAGGGTGGCGTGGGATGATGCGCGCCGCGTGGGACGATAACAGCTGTTTTCTGACACGAGGCGACCGTCTTACACTGCACGGCCTAGACTGTGCCGACACTGAGTCATGCCAGGAAGTCCCACAGCTGTTACGCTTGGCGCGACCTTTGCTTCTAATGACGCTCTCGCGTGTGGATGTAGCAGGGTTCAAACCAACTGGAGGATGGGCTGAGCATGACTGCCTCGCACCCCCCCCCCCAATATATAATAACTTTTCACATGGTATATTTGTAATTTTTACTTTATGGCCCGCCTGACTACAACTGAATGAAACAATTCACGTGGCATACGCGCTTCGCCTTTATTTGCAAGGCATCTTCAGTGGTCTGCAACACGTACATATTTTTGCTATTTAGTTTGCATTTAGGTCAATGTACCGATAGGTTACGAACAATTGTGGTGGTTGGTTTTTGGTGTTACGTAGTAATATTTTGAACTGTTCTTACAGGTTGCATGGACGATTTTCTACGTATTACGCTCCTGTTGCATTTGTGTGTTCCTCTTCTTATAAATGCCTATTTGTGGTTTTTCCCCACATTTCACAACGCTAGGAGCTGAACACTTGTTTTGACGCAGTGCTTTGGTTTGTGTTGCCGACTGTCAGATGTTAGTGCCAAGGATCGAATGTTATTGCCAACTTTCGAGAGTAATTATTGAAGTATCTGATCTGTTTGTGTATGCACTTGCGCGCGCGCCTGTGTGTGTGTGCATAAGGCGAAGGGCGGGGAGATTTTTTTTCCTGGTTGTGAGAGACTGTCCATAAACCCAAAAACTATCAATATACCGTAATATTACGAACAAGTGAGGAAGACAAAACTACGAAACTGATGATTTCACCTTTTATTATTTTATTAATGTTGTATAATTAAATGTCTAAGAATTAATTCAGTCTAAATTAGAGAAGAATAGTCTAAACACGATGTAGAAACTCTGGCCTTGTCAGACGTTTCCTAATAGAAAACGTTTGAAGTATTATTGTCGCAGGCAGCACAGGCGCAGAGTCTGACAGAAGTAGTCGGCAGAGAGGATTTTCTAGACCGCTATAGGCGGCCCGTTGCCTTGATCAAATAGACAGGTCAACATCGAAGTTTCACCACCACCACCACCACCACCCCACTGCAGTGGTAGGAAATGCCCTTCTAGGTAGACCCAACGTTCCAGATAGACTTGGGCTACCCAACGCCCAGTCCAGAAGAAATGAGGCCGCGCGCTAGCGACCAGTGGTCAAGTGCAGACGGGGTGCGCGGAAATGAAACTAATAAACTGCAATCATTTTAATATATGACCAGGCATTGTAAATGGGCATCGTCATCTACAGAATTTCATTTTTAAGGGGAGTACTGTGGGCCCAAACTTGTTACATGCAGCGACGATAAAGAAAAGCCTGTTGCCACACATTGTCGACGAATAATGCCTTACTTTGCATCAACAACGACTCTTCGAAGGAAGATACAGTTTCAATGCACAAGGTTAGTAGTTTCTTACTTGAATGACAAAGTGTTTAGCGTAACAACTGTTTTAGTGTAAATAAACGTTACCTCGCTCATTTACCTAACAGGGTCGTATCTTGTCACCATTACTGACTCCGAGAATACAAACAGTGAAAAAAATACGAAAATATTAAAAGCGATCAGGGTATTTAATTTCGGTATGTAAGATGAAGTGCAGTTTACAAAACTGAGAACTATCCAAAACTGCTATTTAATAGCAGAAGAACAACCAGTTGAATAATGCCTAAAAAAAGGGCAAAGGTTTAATTAAAATGAATATTGAGGAAGTCTTCACTGAGAACAACATTTTACATTTTTTATGTGCACTGCAAACTCTGCCCATATCGCAAGTTACGTAACAGTGTAGTGTAAAATGACTTATTCTTCGCTAAACGAAACATTAGGCAATTTACAGAAATAACTTAGTATCACAGGAAACGTTTATGTACGAATATTTTTATTTCTAAAATCAGTAACAGTTAGCATTACAGTGAGTAACACAAACCTATTAATTACCCCAATAGTTTTGCGAACAACTTCTACGTGGAAGTGTTCAGTGCAAATTATTTTGCTGGTTTTCTGATTATTCAACTGTGTTTTTACATATAAGCTGGAGTCAGCGCCTTTGGTTCCGTTCTCGCCTGACTGCAATCCAGTTATCAGCTCGTAATTGCAGCTTTTGAAGAGTTAGTAATCACAGTAATTTTTGCTCACACTAACTGTACCTGCACTTATCCGGATTTTCATTACTCTTGGAAACGTATCTCTTTCCCCAACAGCAGGGAATAATATTAGGGGAACGTGTGATTTAAAAATCCTAATTAACCGTAAGCGCAGGTCTGTTATACGTGCCCTAACGGTCGGCGTTTGAACAGGAGCGATGCCACTATTCGACAATGTTGGCAAGTACGGGTGAACAACGGCCGAAGACAGCGTCAAGAAGGAAGCGATAGATCTAGAGACGACAGAATGTGAGGGCAGAGCAATCGTCAGAGAGGCACTCAAGAGCCCCACTTTGATCCTTATCATGGACTGGACGTGCAGCTGGTGCTTCAGTGACGACAACGACCATTAATAGGCGGCTCACAGGAAGTGAGTTGAGCTTACGGTTCCCGTTGTGCCGACTGCCTTGACCTCTTCACACCAACAAGCCCGTTTGCAATGGCATTGGGCACATTCGGCCTGGAAGCCCACTGACTTGAGTAGAGCTGTCTACCGTGGTGATTCCCGCTTCGAAATCATGGTACAGAAAGGTCTTTACACGAGTTAACTGGATGCTATAGGCCTACTGCATTCAGTTAATTCCTGTGTCTGTAATACTTAAAGTTATATTTGATTGCACATAGCTGTGACTATTGGTGGGCGTATTATATCTCACGGCGTTTTCTATGTATACTCAACCTCATAAATTAAGGACAACTGCGGAATGTGGTGCCACACAACGTGGCACTACACAAAACTGGCGCTATAGGCAACACACACGACACAGATCTCCAAGTCCACGGTAGTGGTGATAAGTCGAGAAAAGCGACCTGAAACATGTGCTACAAAACTGCACTGTTTCCTACGCATGTACCACGACATCAATACGGGATATGATCACCATGCACACGTACACAGGCCGCACAACGGGTTGGCATACTCTGGATCAGGTGGTCGAGCAGCTGCTGGGGTATAGCTTCCCATTCTTGCACCAGCGCCTGTCGCAGCTCCTGTAGTGTCCTAGGGGTTTGAAGACGTGCAGCGATACGTCGACCGAGAGCATCCCAGAAATGCCCGATGGGGTTTAGGTCTGGGGAACAGGCAGGCCACTCCATTCTCCTGATATCTTCTGTTTCAAGGTACTCCTCCACGATGGCAGCTCGGTGGGGCCGTGCGTTATCATTCATCAGGAGGAAGTTGGTACCCACTGCACCCCTGAAACGGCGGACATACTGGTGCAAAATGACGTCCCGATACACCTGAACTGTTACAGTTCCTCTGTCAAAGACATGCAGGGGTGTACGTGCACCAATCATAATCCCACCCCACACCATCAAACCACGACCTCCATACAGGTCCCTTTCAAGAACATTAAGGTGCTGGTATCTGGTTCCTGGTTCACACCAGATGAAAACCAGGCGAGAATCACTGTTCTGATTATACCTGGACTCGTCCGTGAACATAACCTGGGACCACTGTTCCAGTGTCCATGTACTCTGTTCTTGACACCAGCCTTTATGGGCTCTCCTGGGACCAGGGATCAGTGGAATGAACCTTGAAGGTCTCCAGGCGAATAAACAATGTCTGTTCACTCGTCTGTAGACTGTGTGTCTGGAGACAACTGTTCCAGTGGCTGCGGTAAGGTCCCGAGCAAGGCTATCCGCAGTACTCCGTGGCCGTCTGCGGGCACTGATGGTGAGATATCGGTCTTCTTGTGGTGTTGTACACTGTGGACGTCCCGTACTGTAGCGCCTGGACACGTTTCCTGTCTGCTGGAATCGTTGCCATAATCTTGAAATTACACTTTGTGGCACACAGAAGGCCCGTGCTACGAGCTGCTGTGTTTGACCAGCCTCCAGTCGCCCTAGTATTCTACCCCTCATAACGTCATCAATATGTTTTCTTTGAGCCATTTTCAACACAGTCACCAGTAGCACGTCTGAAAACGTCTGCACACTTACTCGCTGCACCGTATTCTGGCATGCAGCAACACACCTCTGCGTACGTGGACTGCTGCCAGCGCCACCGTGAGACGACCGCAGGTCAAATGCACCGCATGGTCATACCCCGAGGTGATTTAAACCCACAAACCGCCCACCAGAGCAATGTTTCACCATGTATCAGCATTTTGCATTATCCTTAATTTATGGCCTGAGTGTAGTTTGAACATTGGTCATTGGTCGTTAACCTATGTTAATGAACTCTGGAGAGTTAAAATTTAATGCATACAGTTTTTAAAACCCTCTGTATTGATGAAAGGGCTATCAGAAGAAAGTAACAAACACGACTAAAAGGAGGAACTGCAACCAGCGATTAACGAACTGTATGAACATCGTGAGATTTCGTTAGTTTCAGAAAAATAATTGCTTCTACCAACGACCGGAGTTAAGAATTCTGCGTCCAAAATATTCTCGGTATTAGTTCAAAGCGGAAAGGATCTGCCAGTTAAGAGACCGACTTAACAGAAGAAGAATCAGTTACATTAAGATTAATGGACTTTCGATTTGTTCCTGTTTAGACAATTTTTCACTTGCGGCGTGGCAACTCACGGTCACATCTCCTACAGAATAAATTTAAAGTCCTTATCCAATAATTAATTTCGACGTAGAAAACCTGTAGTTGATACCAGGAACGCGGGAGATCATCACCGTAATGAGAACCCAATGGCTTGCACGAGCAGGTCACATCGCTCGGATGGACAAACGTCGATACTATTTGGGATCTATGGTGGTTGTTCCTCTTTGACGATTTAGATAAACAAAAAAGAGAATAATTACATTTTCACCGGACTGCGTATATTTTTCATACTATCGGTTCCCTGCATTGCACATTCCCATCTGTGTCTGAAAACATATCAACACACCGTAGCGAGCAACAGCTAAACAAATGATTTATCTAATTGGACGTACTATTACACAAAGGTCATATTTACCTCTAATGACGTATGTTGCTATATCTTAGCAATTAATTTAAAAATCGTGTGCCACGCATAATTGTACACAGCACAATCATCAAACCTCATCTGAAATATAAAGGTGCATACACGGATCTTACAGCTATGAACACGGTAAGATCTCTCTCCGACTCTTTGTAAAAGTTATGTGAAAAACATACCGGGTGTTCAAAAAGTCTCTCCGCAGTGCCGTATGCAGCAGTGAATATACCGAAATGAAACTCAGTGAAATACAAATTATTAATGTATTGAATATTCGTTTTTACTTACAAATTTTCACATTAAATGTTGAAAGTGTCCCCCCTGTTTTTGAATACACAAATTCGTCTAATCATGTTTCCAAACACAAGCTGCAACATTTCCTCTATATCAGACGCAGTGAAAGTGTATTGCAGTTTTCAAGTCATTGATGAATTTTGGACGGTTTTTATAGACAGTTGTTTTCGCTGCACCCCAGAAGAAAAAGTCAGGTGGTGTTAGGTCAGGTGATCGTGGAGGCCAAAGTCCTTGTGAAATTATGCGATCACCAAAAACATCAGCAAGCAGTGACATTGTCCCGCATCGTCCCCTACGCTCCTCGGAGTATGGGACATCATCATCATCCGTTTATTGTTTCGTTGAAAAATATGGGACCCAGAATCCGACGTCTAGAAATTGTAATCCAAACTCCTATTTTCACAGAATGAAGTGGTTCCTCATGAATACACAATGGAATTGCAGTACTCCACATACGAGAATTTTGCGAGTTCATGTACCCGGATAAATGAAACCACGCCTCATCAGTGAATAACGTTTCATTCAGAATATCCCTTCCACTTTGTTGAACGAAATTTTTGAACCATTGACAATAATGCAGTATCTTGCCATGATCAGTATTTTTCAGTTCTTGCACAACTGTCACTTTTTATGGGAAAAGTTCTAATTTTTTCCTTATAGCTGTGTGGGCCGTTCCCACACTAACATCGATTTCCTGAGCGAGTTTTCTTACTGACTTGTTCGGACTCTGACATTTTATCGTAAATATCTAGTAGTTTATCCTCAGACAAAATGCTAGGACCAACACTTCTCGGCGCATGTCACTGAACCCGTACTTGGAAATTTGTTAATCAAATCCCGCACAGTACCGCTATGTTGTACGCGGGCTATCCACAAAGTACATTACGTTTTGGAATTAAAAATAAAGTATTGGAAATTTTTTTATTATATACAGATGAAAGCCACACTTAAATACTACTTTTCTACATAGTTGCCATTTAAATTAAGGCACTTATCGTAGCGAGGACGAGCTTGGAAATTCCTTCGTCGTAAAATTCGGCCGCCTGCGCCTTCAACCACGTGGTTAATCAGTAACCCGGTAGAAATACTGATTTTTGTGGATTTCCTGGAAAGAGGCACTACAATAAACTCTCAAAGGTATTACCAGACTCTGCACAACCTCAGGAGATACGAAACAAGCGCAGGGGAAAGTTGGGCTCAAAGATCTTGCTGATTCACGACAACGCCCTGGCCCACACGGCAAATGCCACTCGTGAAGTTCTCGAATCTTTTAAGTGCGAGTTGTTTCCTCATCCGCCGTACTGTCCCGACCTGGCACCGAGCGACTTCCACTTATTCCCAGCAATGAAGAAGTGGTTGGCTATGCAGCGTTTTGATGGCGACGCACAGCTTCAAGAAGACGTAACCACGTGGTTGAAGGCGCAGGCGGCCGAATTTTACGACGAAGGAATTTCCAAGTTCGTCGATCGCTACGAAAAGTGCCTTAATTTAAATGGCAACTACGTAGAAAAGTAGTATTTAAGTGTAGCTTTCATCTGTATATAATAAAAAATTTCCAATACTTTATTTTTAATTCCAAAACGTAATGTACTTTGTGGATAGCCCTCGTATTTACCGCCAGCTTTGAAGACTTTTTCGACTAAAAAACACACATTCTTTAATGGTTAGCATTTTAACAGTGACAAAAACGAAACGACCAAAGGAACTTAAACGTTCACGTCAACAAGTAACGACACACACCAACGACGCTACTGACGCTGGCTGAGATAAACGAAACAATGGAAAGTTTGGAGAGTCCACTTGAAGGGAAGTAACCCAGGCAGGCGAACAATCATACGGCACTGCGGAGAGACTTTTTGAACACCCAGTATAAATAAATCGGTGTCGCACAGAAGCACCATTGCAGTATCTGTACAACATACAACTTATGTTAGGACATTTCATAATGTCTAACACGTTTCTCACATAACTGCTACTACGAGACATTTTTAAAATCTTATTAATAGTTTTAAGATTCTAGTATTTTTATTCTGACAGACACCTCAAAAATGTCCTACGCTAATTGCACATATGACAGTGTTGAGTATGTAGTGTATTTCGTAGAACATAATGCAAGGTTTATTTTCTTAGTGTTTATGGCAGAATTTGACATTTAAATAACGCGGTAATACTTTTGTTCTCAGAAGAGCTTTCATATCATGTACCTTTATATTTCAGATGAGGACCTTTGACGACTGTGCTTTGAACAATTAAGTATGGCCCTACATTTTTAAATTAATGGCGACCATGTAACCACAGGTTGTGTAATGGTACGGACAATTAGTTACACTATTCGTGTTTAGCTCTTTTTTACTATGGTGTGTTGCTATGTTTTCAGACACACTTTAGATGGGCAGTGCCAGAAACCGTTAGTACGGAAAATAAGTTTTATACACAAGTCAATGGAAAAATGTCCTTCCTAAAATTTACTGTGGCTATGGGGCCCACGCAGAAGAAAATTAAAAGAAAAGGAGAGATGGAAACCATGTCGTCTCGCTGTAGATCAGCTCTGAGGGTGAATGGCGACAGGAAACAAATTAGACATACAGTGGAAGAGGAGCTTTTTAGCTTCGCGGTGCTCCGGGCCTGATGGCATAATTTATACCTCAGGTCACACGCCGTTTCACTAATGTGGAGCACACTGTTCCAATGCTGCCCCCTGCGACGCAGCCACACTTGGGGGCCCACCTCTGTTCGCCAGCTCGCAGGCGCACCTGGTATAGGCTACCCGCAACGCGGCCATATGGTTCTTTGGGAACGCTGCTTGCACGCGTTCACATGCAGCACTATCGCACAGGCTTTAGGGGACGTCCGTCAACAAAGTAAGCTCAAAATGGGGGAAGGGAGGGTTGGGGTCCGGTAAAATATCCCCAAATCTTATTATGGGTGCGGGAGGGAGGGTGAGGGGGGGGGTGGCTGCGGTAATGAAAATTGCGCGACGACTTTTTAGTTCAGGGAATATGTATTATCATAATGGATAAGATTTCGTTCTATAAAGCAAATCTGTAGTATGGACAATATTAAAATGCCCAGCAATCCTTAAGCTCTCTCTCGTAACTGAACGCTTTAGACGTGAATGTCCAGAATTCCCCATTTCAAGTAAGTGCCGCACAATTGTCAGATTTCATTCAGGGAGTTCTCTGCCATGCTGGTCAAAATCACTGTAGGTCAGAGTGTCGTGATATTCCGCATATGAAGATGTTATATTGTGTAAACTGAGGCGAAGGCGAAGGACTGATGTCAGCTCCATCAGGACTTTATGCAGAATCAGTGGCAATGAGTTAAAGTGTGTGCCCGACCAGGATTCGAACACAGGTTGTCCCGCTTACTATGCAGATGCGTCACCCGGACACAGTGTGTGTGTCACAACTGCGCGGACTGTACCAGCAAGCCTCCCAGCCGACCCTCCCACCTAGCGCCACCTATCTGCACTCACTGTCTACGTCCTACATGCTCCCTAATTTGAGATTGCCGCAGGAGGACCAAAGCAATTGTGCATCAGAGGTGTGAGATTCATTTCCCATCGAGGTGAATCAATTATATGAACGTGCGATGTCTGTTCTTTCTGACATGTCCAAAATGACACCACGCACTCTTGTTAATGGTTTGTGGAAGGAAGGTATGGCGAAGTTCACCGACAATCTTTGTTGTGTAGAATATGCAGACTGAAAATTTGCACCAAGGCTTGGATTCGAACCCAGGTCTCCTGCTCGCAAGGCAGACGCGCTGACCACTAAACCGCCCTGGCACAGTGGCTTCGCACAACTGCAGGGACTAGCCTAGCACAGCTCCCTCCTCACTCCCAATTCCCTTTCATGCCTCAGCCCACTTTGTGCTTGGAATCTGGATTAAGGAGGGAGGCGTGCTTGGGTAATCCGAGCAGCCTTGCAGAGACTGTGCCAGTGTGGCGTAGTGACTGGTTACTGCATCTGTCTTGCGCGCAGGAGACCTGGGTTCGAATTCCTGTCTTGGTAAAAATGTTCATTCGTTGAATCAGTTTGGATACCTACTCTGACGATGTCAGGCTTGAAAAGGTCTTCGTTTTTTGTCATCAGTCTGACTTGTTTGATGCGGCCCGCCACGAACCTGTGCTAACCTCTTCATCTCAGAGTAGCACTTGCAACCTACGTCCTCAATTATTTGCTTGACGTATTCCAATCTCTGTATTCCTCTACAGTTTTTGCCCTCTACAGCTCCCTCTAGTACCATGGAAGTCATTCCCTCATGTCTTAGCAGATGTCCTATCATCCTATCCCTTGTCCTTATCAGTGTTTTCCACATATTCCTTTCCTCTCCGATTCTACGTAGAACCTCCTCATTCCTTACCTTATCAGTCCACCTAATTTTCAACATTCGTCTATAGCACCACATCTCAAATGCTTCGGTTCTCTTCTGTTCCTGTTTTCCCACAGTCCATGTTTCACTACCACACAATGCTGTACTCCAGACGTACATCCTCAAATGTCTTCCTCAGGTTAAGGCCGGTATTTGATATTAGTAGACTTCTCTTGGCCAGAAATGCCTTTTTTGCCATAGCGAGTCTGCTTTTGATGTCCTCCTTGCTCCGTCCGTGATTGGTTATACAGTTAAAAAAGAACTATGTTTTCCATCTGCAATGTAAGTTCAGCGACATTTAACGTATATGGTATAGCAATAAAAGGTCGTTTTAGGGGTCCATGAAGAGGGTTAATACTATGTTCGTGGAGTCATTTTGTTTGAGTGTGCTTCTCTGGGTTGGTCTGTTACGAACTGTTTTTAATCGCGTTTTTAAAACGCTGTTTAATATACTTTGTAAATAAAGCAAGGTTTTATTGAAGTGTTAATGTTTAAAACAAATTAAAATTTTCCTTCTTACGCATTTCTAGCTGACTACGGGATGAACCTCACGTGAGGGGGACGGGGAACTCCTATCTTACCGGATCTCACCAACTGGGGAGGGGGGTCCAAATTTTAAAGAAAATTATTAATTTAACGGACGTCTCTTTAACAGCTTAGACTTATTATCAAGCACAGGCGATCGCATTGGCGGTTGGGTTTTATTACCACCACGCACAGGGGTCCGCACTGGGGCTGGGGGTGAGGCGGAACGGGATAGCTGGTAAGTGCCCTCGCCTGTAATCTGGAACAAAGACTTTTCAGTCATTACACAGTTCTCTCATTTCTAGCGATGAGGCTGCGATTCTACAGATGCGTTTAACTATATTGACTTGCAGAGCACTTTATGGTAATCTGACATCAGTTGCGCGCTATCCTCGCGTTGTTGAAATATTGCAGTGTAAAAGGAATCAGAGGTTTAGGGGAAGGGGTGTCATGGGTTAGGAAACAAGCCAGAACAAAAGAAGAGTTGGATTTTGCAGAGGAAACGGGCTAAGTGCAAGACTTGGGAACAAGACTGGAAGTGGGTGGGTGTAAGAAAGTCTCTACTGCATATTTAGGCCAGCTGAATGGGGGGGGGGGGGGGCTTCAATACGTAATTCAATTTCTTTTTCGATCTACTAATTTCGGTTCAAGACGTGCGGAACGTTTTGTGAGACATCGTGGAATATTCCTGCTTCAATGCCTATCATTTCAAGAGTTGCGAGAAGTAGCGGCGCTATACGCAGTCTTCAAAATGGCGACTGTAACGCAGTTGCGTTCCTAGCAGACAGCTATCGTGGAGTTTCTTTTGGCGGAAAAAGAGAGCATCACAGATATTCAGAGGCGCTTGCAGTATGTCTACGGAGACGTGTCAGTCAACAAAAGCACGGTGAGTCTTTTGTTAGCGTCGCAACAAGGTCGCGCAAACCTGTCGCATCTCTCGCGTGCCGGCCGGCCGCACACAGGTGTGACTCCTGCAATGATGGAACGTGCGGACACACTCATTCGAGGTTATCGACGCGTCACAAATACATCGCTGCGTAACGTCTTTGTTGGTGGTGCTGGCACACCCGTCAAGCAATTGTGATACTCTAAGGTGTATGCGTGTTGGGTTCCTCACTGCCTAACAGGAGACCATAAGCAGCAACGAAGGACCATGAGTACGGAATTGCTTGCGCGTTGCAAGCTTGATCGTCACAGTTTTTTGACCAGCATCACAGGCGATCACAGAATGGTTCATCACTCAAATGGAAACAAAACGGTAATCCATGGAGAGGCGGTTCACCACCTTTCCTCCCCTTCTAACAGCCGTGTACCGCAAGTCTAGAGGAGTGGAAGGCTCCAAATGATTGGAAACGATCACAGGTAGTTCCAGTTTTCAAGAAGGGTCGTCGAGCAGATGCGCAAAACTATAGGCCTGTATCTCTGACATCGATCTGTTGTGGAATTTTAGAACATGATTTTTGTTCGCGTATCATGTCATTTCTGGAAACTCAGAATCTACTCTGTAGGAATCAACATGGATTCCGGAAACAGCGATCGTGTGAGACCTAACTATTTGTTCATGAGACCCAGAAAATATTAGATACAGGCTCACAGGTAGATGCCATTTTCCTTGACTTCCGGAAAGCGTTCGATACAGTTCCGCACTGTCGCCTGATAAAGTAAGTGCCTACGGAATATCAGACCAGCTGTGTGGCTGGATTGGACAGTTTTTAGCAAACAAAACAGAGCATGTTGTTCTCGATGGAGAGACGTCTACAGACAAAGTAACCTCTGGCGTGCCACAGGGGAGTATTACGGGACCATTGCTTTTCAAAATATATACAAATGACCTAGTAGATAGTGTCGGAAGTTCCGTGCGGATTTTCGCGGATGATGCTGTAGCATACAGAGAAGTTGCAGCATTAGAAAATTGCAGCGAAATGCAGGAAGATCTGCAGCGGATAGGCACTTGGTGCAGGGAGTGGCAACTGTCCCTTAACATAGACAAATGAAATGTATTGCGAATACATAGAAAGAAGGATCCTTTATTGTACGATTATAAGCGGAACAAACACTGGTAGCAGTTACTTCTTTAAAATATCTGGGAGTATGCGTACGGAACGATTTGAAGTGGAATGGTCATATAAAATTGTTGGTAAGGCGGGTACCAGGTTCAGATTCATTGGGAGAGTCCTTAGAAAATGTAGTCCATGAACAAAGGAGGTGGCTTACGAAACACTCGTTCGACCTATACTTGAGTATTGATCATCAGTGTGGGATCCGTACCAGGTCGGGTTGACAGAGGGGAGAGAGAAGATCCAAAGAAGAGCGGCGCGTTTCGTCACAGGGTTATTTGGTAAGCGTGATAGCGTTACGGAAATGTTTAGCAAACTCGAGTGGCAGAGTCTGCAAGAGGCGCTCTGCATCGCGGTGTAGCTTCCTGTCCAGGTTTCTAGAGGGTGCGTTTCTGGATGAGGTATCGAATATATTGCTTCCCCCTACTTATGCCTCCCGAGGAGATCACGAATGTAAAATTAGAGAGATTCGAGCGCGCACGGAGGCTTTCCGGCAGTCGTTCTTCCCGCGAACCATACGCGACTGGAACAGGAAAGGGAGGTAATGACTGGCACGTAAAGTGCCCTCCGCCAGACACCCTTGGGTGACTGAGTATAAATGTAGATGATTAAACAATTTAACTTTTTTTACCCCTCAGAAAATTTTAGTGTATCTCTGAGGGTAATTATCCCCAAGTTGGGAACCACGTTTTCCGACGGTGGGCAGTCGTACTGCGGGCGGAAGTGAAAGAAGAGGCAACTACGTGTAACAGACGGCAGGTAGGAGGCTGAGGTATTAGATGGCATCGTCATACGGTCACAGGGATGAGGGGGGGGGGGGGCAAAACGAAAACCGACAGAGTAGGAAAGCAATTAAAGTTGGGTATTACACAGTATACAGTGTGGGGGTGGGCGTGGGAATCGGGGGGGGGGGCGGTGGTCGAAGGGGGGGGGGGGGGGAGAAGAGGAGGGGTCGGCGATGTGGAGAAGCAAGCAGGAGGCTCTCACGGAGCAGCTACTGTGCATTTCCACAGTTTTGTCACTTCTTTGCGCATCTGATTCGTGGATATTTTTTCTGGATGGGAGCAGCATGGAATATGTATACGGGGAAGCAACTTTTGTATTTTGAAGTTATCAGCAATAAAATACAGGGAGGCCAGACGCATTTATTTATCCATTTATATCGTTTCAGGACAACTAAGAACCACGTCAAAATACAATACTGGCCATTAAAATTGCTACACCACGAAGATGACTTGCTACAGACGCGAAATTTAACAGACAGGAAGATGATGCTGTGATATGCAAATTATTATCTTTTCAGAGCATTCGCACAAGGTTGGCGCCGGGGGTCACACCTACAACGTGCTGACATGAGGAAAGTTTCCAACCGATTTCTCATACACAAACAGCAGTTGACCGGCGTTGCCTGGTGAAACGTTGTGATGCCTCGTATAAGGAGCAGAAATGCGTGCCATCACGTTTCCGACTTTGATGAAGGTCGGATTGTAGCCTATCGCGATTGCGGTTTATCGTATCGCCACATTGCTGCTCGCGTTGGACAAGATCCAATGACTGTTAGCAGAATATGGAATCGGTGGGTTCAGGAGGGTAATACGGAACGCCGTGCTGGATCACAACGGCCTCGTTTCACTAGCAGTCGAGACGACAGGCATCTTATCAGCATGGCTGTAACGAATCGTGCAGCCATGTCTAGATCCCCGAGTCAAAAGATGGGGACGTTTGCAAGACAAAGACCATCCGCACGAACAGTTCGACGACGTTTGCAGCAGCATGGACCATCAGTTTGGAGATCATGGCTGTGGTTATCCTTGACGCTGCATCGGAGACAGGAGCGCCTGCGATGGTGTACTCAACGACGAACCTGGCTGCACGAATGGAAAAACGTGATTTTTTCGGATGAATCCTGGTTCTGTTTACAGCATCATGATGGTCGCATCCGTGTATGGCGACATCGCGGTGAACGCACATTGGAAACGTGTATTCGTCATCGCCATACTGGCGTACACCCGGCGTGATGGTATGGGGTGCCATTGGTTACACGTCATGGTCACCTCTTGTTCGCACTGATGGCACTTTGAACAGTGGACGTTACATTTCAGATGTGTTATGACCCGTGGCTCTACCCTTCATTCGATCCCTGCGAAACCCTACATTTCAGCAGGATAATGCACGACCGCATGTTGCAGGTCCTGTACGGGCCTTTCTGGATACAGAAAATGTTCGACTGCTGCCCTGGCCAGCACATTCTCCAGATCTCTCACCAATTGAGAACGTCTGGTCAATGGTTGCCGAGCAACTGGCTCGTCAAAATACGCTAGTCACTACTGTTGATGAACTGTGGTATCGTGTTGAAGCTGCATGGGCAGCTGTTCCTGTACACGTCATCCAAGCTCTGTTTGACTCAATGCCCAGTCGTATCAAGGCCGTTATAACTGGCAGAGGTGGTTGTACTGGGTACCGATTTCTCAGGATCTACGCACCCAAATTGCGTGAAAATGTAATCACATGTCAGTTTTAGTATAATATATTTGTCCAATGAATACCCTTTTATCATCTCTATTTTAATGGCCACTAGTGTATATTTGAATATGCATGCCTACACCAGCTTCTTTGGCGCTTCAGTATGAATCTAATAGAATGATCTCCATACCATCAAGAATGGATTCCGGAAACATTGATTATGCAAAATTGAACTTGTGCTTTTCTCACCTCACATTCTGGAAGCCATGGATAATGGAAATGAGACAGATGCAGTATTTCTTGACTCCCGTTGTATTATGTAGGGTTCGAAATCAAATTTCAGTGTGGATCGAGGATTTCTTGCTAGTTAAGACCCAACGCGTTATCTTTTATGGATTCGTCATCAAACGCGCACATTTCAGTGGTGCCCCAGGGAAGTGTGGTCTGACACTTCTTGTCTGATGAGGACGAGATGCTAGAGACGTAACAGCAACCTCGGATTGTGCAGATAACGCTGTTGTCTATAATGCAGCACCGATGGGAAGAAGATGGACGAGTAGTCATATTTTGAGATTTCCAAGCGGTGCAAAGACTGGCAAGTTGCTTTGAACGTACATAAATGTAAAATTATGCACTTTATGAAACGAAAAATCGTAACGTATGACTACAGTATAGAACAGTCACAATTAGAACCACGTAATTCTTAGAAATACATGGGTCTAAGAATTTGTGGCGATAGGCAGCAGAATGATCACATGTGTTCAGTCATAGGTAAGGCAGATGGCAATGTTTGATTCATTCGTAGGATACCGGAAAAAATTTATTCAACGGAGGAGACAGTTACTTTTACCGTCGTATAATACTGGAGAAGTCTGAGGCCAGCAACCAAACAGCTTTCTTCTTACCCACTGGTATCACGGAAATAGAAAGCCTGGATTGGCCATCTCTTCTCGTGAATTTTAAGAACAATTATTGAGTGAAGAGTTAGAGGTAGCCATCAGCCCTATAATATCACTCCCGCAGAGAATGAACACATGACCACACACGCACAGAGTCATTAACACAGTCATTCCTCGTGCAATCCATACGCGACTAGAACAGGAAACCGCCATAACATGTGGCAGAATACGAAGTATCCTGTGCCTTGCACTTTACAGAGTAGTTTGCGCATCATGTACGAGGGCGTGTTACAACGTAATGCCTCTTAATTTCCCTACGTGCAAAATTTTAAAGCTCTTTACATCTTCATTCTTCATGTTTACACACTAAGGTGACAGTCGTCGAATACCTCCTAATATCGAGCTGGATCACTTTTTGCCCGCCGTACTGCAGCAACTCTGCATGGCATGGACTCGAGAAGTCGTTGGACATCCCCTGTGGAAATATTTAACTATCCCGCCTCTATGGCCGTTCATGATTTCCAAAGTGTTGCCGGTGCTATATTTTGAGCACGAACTGACCCCTCTATTACGTCCCATAGATGTTCGATAGAATTTATGACTGACTATGAGGGTACACAATTCGCTCGAGTTGTCCAGAATGTTTATCACACGAATTGTGACCCAGTGACACGGCGCAATATCACCAATAAAAAATCTATCGGTGTTTGGGAACATTAGGTCCATGGCTGCAAATAGTCTTCGAGTAGTCTAAAATAATTTCAAATGATCATTTCAGTTGGACCAGATTACCCAGCCCAGTCCATGCAAACACAGCCCACACCACTATGGAGCCACCACCAGCTGACACAGTGTGCCGTTGACAACTTGGATCCACGGCTTCGTAGGTTCTGCACCACACACGAACCCTGCCTTCAGCCCTTACCTGCTGAAATCGGGACACATCTGACCCGGCCGCGGTTTTCCAGTCGTCTACGGCCCAACAGATACGCTCACGATCCCAGGAGAGGCGCTGCAGGCGATCTCGTGCTGTTAGCAAAGGTACCAGCGACGGTCGTCTGCTGCCATAGTCAGCCAGCGCCATATTTCGCAGCAGTGTGCGAAATCTTATGGGACTTAACTGCTAAGGTCATCAGTCCCTAAGCTTACACAGTAATTATCCTAACACAACACACACACACACACACACACACACACACACACACACACACACACACACACACACGCACACACACACGCACACAATGCCCGAGGAGGACTCGAACCTCCTCCGGCACCAGCCGCACAGTCCATGACTGCAGGGGCAATTAGACCGCTCGGCTAATCCCGCGCGGCATATTTCGGGGCAGTGTCCTAACGGTCAAGTTCGTCGTTTGTCCCACATTTATTTCTGCGGTAATTTCAAGCAGTGTTGCTTGTCTGTTAGCACTGACGACTATACGTGAACGCCAATGCACTCGGTCGCAAAGTGAAGGTCGTCAGACACTGCGTTGTCCTTGGTGAGATGGGTTCGGTTGATTTGGGGGAGACCTAACTGCGAGGTCATCGGTCTCGTCGGGTTAGGGAAGGATGGGGGAGGAAGTCTGCCGTGCCCTTTCAAAGGAACCATCCCGGCATTTGTAGAACGATTCTACTGCCGCCAACGTAAATTCCGAAGAGATTAGAGCTAGTAAGGTGGCATATTGCTCTATTTGCTAGGAAATGACTAATGGTGGTTCAAGGTACCCTCCACTACGCACCATACGCCGGCTTTCGGAGTATGTAGCTGCAGAAGACATCCGCTGGGCGAAAACACGAAGAGTGGAAATTTAACTTTATATGTAATGCAATGTATTGAATAATGTTCTTGAACGGAGCAAAGTTATTACTCATTTGTAGTAACAATTACCATTCCACCGGGCCTGCTGTGTGGAGAAGGGGGGAGGCAACAAAGAAACCAACATATACGAGGGTAAGTCTATCATCATCCGCAATTTAGTTATATTTTATTAATTTTGGTAGTACTGTCGTTTTACGTTGGCGACGTATATATTGTTTATTTGTTATATCTTTGTAATTTTAAAGCTGCTAGGTTAGTTTCGTTTTCGCTGCCGTGCTGTTAATCATGGCTGCTCCGCTATTTGCACCAAAGAAAAGCAACTTTCAGTGATCCATTTTTTGTGGTCGGAAGGCGTACCAGGGGCCGAAATTCATCGAAGACTTTCGGTACAGTACGGGAACGGTGTTTTGCCACAACGGAGTGTCTACGAAGGGATTGAAAAATTCCGAAATCGTAGCACAAAAGTTACGCAAGATTAAGGAGCCGGACTACCGTTTATCGCCACAAATGAAGAAACCATTGAGCGTTCACGTGAAATGATTCTCTTAGACGATGAAATATTGACAAAGTGGCACATCGTCTGCAAGTAAGTCACGGATCTGCCTTCGAAATCATCCAGAACAGACTTGGGTTTCGTAAAGTTTGTGTATGATGGGTACCAAAACAATTCACACAGTTGCATAAACAAACGCGCTTGGATATCTGCAAAAAACATTTGGATCGCTGTGTTAACGAAGGGGACAACTTCTGAGACTGGATTAATACTTGTGATGAAACATGGATCCATCATTACGAGCCGGAGAGTAAACGGTAGTGTGTGGAATGGAAACATTCAAATTCGCCATGCAAGAAAAAGTTCAAGACCCAACCGGCCGCTTATTGTTTTTTCGGACGCACAAGGCCCAGTACTGAAACATTATGGGGAAAGGGGCACAACAATGAACAAAGTGTGTTACAGTGAGATGCAATTCGAGGCAAACGTCGAGGATTGTTGTCAAAAGGTGCTGTGTTGTTGCACGACAATGCCCGTCCGCATACTGCTGACCAATCTGCTGTAAGACTCCAGAAACTCCATCCTCCACATACACCCGATCTTGCCCCCTTCTGACACTTGTTTGGTCCACTCAAACAGGCAATAAGGGGCCGTCGATTTGCCTCGGGGGAAGTAGTGAAAGAAGTGGCGGATTACTGGCTCGCAGCTCAACCGAGAACCTTCTTTTATGAAAGCATCAGGAAGCTTGTACAATGGACCAAGTGCGTTGAAACGCATGTCGAAAAAAATGGTGTTCCTGTAAGTTTCGTATTTGATTACAATAAAATGTTATAACTACTTTGCGGATAATAACTGACTTACCCTCGTAGTTTTGTATACCTGAATACAGGAGTTTAACTTTGCTTTCTATTCATATTTCATTTTGGTAACAGTTCCAAAGGACTACCGACCGTTCCATGATATGCCTTATCTACAAATTATGCCTTGAATAGAAAAAAAAATATGATCATCCGGAAAACAGGGCTTAAGTCAGGGGAGTGCAGTAGGTGGTATAGCACTTAGCAGGCACATCAGTCAAACCAGTAACAGCTTGCAATGTACGTGCTTTAACATCGCCGTGCAAAACGATTGTCAGGGCCTGCAGGAAGAATCACTTCTGTCTATGCTGTTAATTTTTGGAACACTACCTACGACATGACTTAAGCCCGCGTGAGTTCAACTCTTTTTCTAAACTGAAGGAAAAACTTCACGGCATTCGCTTCAGAACTGCTACAAATTCGTCGGGCAATAGACCGCGCAGCTCGAGCTGTCAACAACTGGCACTGCTGGGAGTATCCTGCGACTTCCACATCGCTGGCAACACAATGCTGGTGACTACTCTGAAGATCAGTAAAACTTTGAAACACGTACCTATTTTGTACGAGCTGTAAATAAATAGTTGCCACTATTAAAAAAGTACCAACCCTCCAGCTTATTCAGTGGGAAATCTCCCGCAGTGCTGACATTTGCAGTTCGCCTTACGATCTGGTCATTTGCCGTTACGGAAACGACCTAACGACGTTAACAATGTTTCGTGAAAGAACGATACAGCTGTGTTCATGTTCACGCGTGGTACTTATTTGATGAAATGGAATTAATGACAGTTCAATGAAAAATAAAACGGTTGTATGGCACTTACTGGCCGGGATATCCCCTTCTGGGTTCTGCCGCCGTACAGGGTTATTACAAATGATTGAAGCGATTTCACAGCTCTACAATAACTTTATTATTTGAGATATTTTCACAATGCTTTGCACACACATACAAAAACTGAAAAAGTTTTTTTAGGCATTCACAAATGTTCGATATGTGCCCCTTTAGTGATTCGGCAGACATCAAGCCGATAATAAAGTTCCTCCCACACTCGGCGCAGCATGTCCCCATCAATGAGTTCGAAAGCATCGCTGATGCGAGCTCGCAGTTCTGGCACGTTTCTTGGTAGAGGAGGTTTAAGCACTGAATCTTTCACATAACCCCACAGAAAGAAATCGCATGGGGTTACGTCGGGAGAGCGTGGAGGCCACGACATGAATTGCTTTATCATGATCTCCACCACGACCGATCCATCGGTTTTCCAATCTCCTGTTTAAGAAATGCCAAACATCATGATGGAAGTGCGGTGGAGCACCATCCTGTTGAAAGATGAAGTCGGCGCTGTCGGTCTCCAGTTGTGGCATGAGTTAATTTTCCAGCATGTCCAGATACACGTGTCCTGTAACGTTTTTTTCGCAGAAGAAAAAGGGGCCGTAAACTTTAAACCGTGAGATTGCACAAAACACGTTAACTTTTAGTGAATTGTGAATTTGCTGCACGAATGCGTGAGGATTCTCTACCGCCCAGATTCGCACATTGTGTCTGTTCAGTTCACCATTAAGAAAAAATGTTGCTTCATCACTGAAAACAAGTTTCGTACTGAACGCATCCTCTTCCATGAGCTGTTACAACCTCGCCGAAAATTCAAAGCGTTTGACTGTCATCGGGTGTCAGGGTTTGTAGCAATTGTAAACGGTAAGGCTTCTGCTGTAGCATTTTCCGTAAGATTTTCCAAACCGTCGGCTGTGGTACGTTTAGCTCCCTGCTTGCTTTATTCGTCGACTTCCGCGGGCTACGCGTGAAACTTGCCCGCACGCGTTCAACCGTTTCTTCGCTCACTGCAAGCCGACCCATTGATTTCCCCTTACAGAGGCATCCAGAAGCTTTAAACTGCGCATGCCATCGCCGAATGGAGTTAGCAGTTGGTGGATCTCTGTTGAACTTCGTCTTGAAGTGTCGTTGCGCTGTTATGACTGACTGATGTGAGTGCATTTCAAGCACAACATACGCTTTCTCGGCTCCTGTCGCCATTTTGTCTCACTGCGCTCTCGAGCGCTCTGGCGGCAGAAACCTGAAGTGCGGCTTCAGCCGAACAAAACTGAGTTTTTCTACGTACCTGTAGTGCGTCGTGACCATATGTCAACGAATGGAGCTACAGTGAATTTATGAAATCGCTTCAATCATTTGTAATAGCCCTGTATTTAGAGTCTTTTAGTTGAAGCCGCTTAGGCTACTTGCGTGCCAACGACTGTGAAAATGGACTGCCGGAATCGAACCCACGCCCCCTTGTGCGGTAGGCGGTAACGCTACAGCTGCGCTACGGAGGTAGACAGTTCATTGTCAAGTAGTTCGCTGTGTAGTGGCTATTGTAGCACCTCCCAGTGTCCGCTCTTGTACATTGGCTAGCACGGTCGCTAGAGTCACGAAAACTTGCGAATTCTATTGAATTCCGAGCAGTATAGGGCGGCATTGCCTGAAGAAAATTTGGGTAAGCTGTATAGTCACGTTACGCCCAAGCGTGCACAGTAAGAAACTGCGTCACATCACGTACGATGTGATACTGCTTGCATCGCCGCTACGAGGGTGTGGAAGAAAAGATAATAGTATTTATCTGTCCACTACTTTCATGTGAACAGGGAAACTTTATCAATAAAGGCAGTAACCTGTCATCGCCAAGCCCACAACCCCTTAACACAAACTTGAAGTTTGGAGAAGATGTTGATAAACTGTAGGCGTCGTTTAATAATGGTCTTTTCAGAGTTCAAACCCTATACGGGAGAAATACGGGATGAAGGTTCTTTTAAAGGTCGCTATCATTCTTGGAAAATTAACCCTATGGGAGTGAAACAGGTGAAAGTTTTTGAAAACTTATCAAATAACTACTGAAGTATTTTTTAAAAGCTACATCTATGTACATTCGTATCTGATTCTCTGACGCAAAAAAAAAATACGTGTTTCTGTCTTTTTGGAAATTTAACTCCTAAATGGGTGAAATAGGGAACGAGATTTTCATGAAAATATATCATTAGAAAAGCATTTTTAAAGTTAAATCTCAGACAATTTAAATCTAATTTGGCTTCAGTTATAAATAAAAATACGTGTTTCATTGTTTTTGGAAATTCAACGCCTTTGGGGTTAAATGGGGGATAAAAGTTTATGGAACTATTTCATTGCATTTTCTGACGCTAAATCTGTGAAAATTTGTAACTGACTCCTTTGTTAGGTGGTGATGTGATCTTCAGTCAAAAGACTGGTTTGATGCAGTTCTCTATGGTGCTCTATCCTGTGCAAGCTGCAACCTACATCCTTCTGAATTTGCGTATTGTACTCTTTATCTTTGTCTCCCTCAACGATTTTTACCCTCCACTCTTCCCTCCAATACAAAACTGGTGATCGTTTATGCCGCAAAACATGTTCTACCAACCGATCCCTTCTTTTAATCAGGTTGGCCAACAAATTCCTCTTCTCCCCAACTTTATTCAATATCTGCTCATTACTGACGTGATCTCCCCATCTAATTTTCAGCATTCTTCTGTAGCGCCACATTTCGGAAGCTTCTGTTCTCTTCTTGTCAAAACTATTTATTGTCCAGGTTTCACTTCCATACATGATTACACTCCATAGAAATACTTTCTGAAAACTTCCTGACAAACCTATTTTCTATGTTAAATTTCTCCTCTTCGGACATGCTGTCCTTGCTATAGCCAGTCTGCATTTTGTATTGTCCCTACTTTGACCATCAGTTACTTTGCTTCCCAAATAGCAAAAGCCGTCTACTACTTTGTCATTCCCTAATCTAATTCCCTCAGCAAAACCTGATTCAATTTGACTACATTCCACTATCCTTGTTTTGCTTTTGTTGTTCATCTTATATCCTCCTTTCAAGACACCATCCATTCTGTTCAACTGCTCTTCAAGATCATTTCCTCTGTCTGACAAAATTACAATGTCATCGACAAACCTCAAACTTTTTCTCCTCCAAGGGATTTAATTCGTATTCCAAACTATTCTTTTGTTTCCTTTACTTCTTGCTCAATATACAGATTGAATAACGTCGGGAATAGGATACAACCCTGTCTCACTCCCCTCCCAACCACATTTTCCCTTTCGTGCCCCCTGGACTCAAAACTGCCATCTGGTTTCTGTACAAACTGTAAATAGCCTCAAACTCCCTGTATTTTACCCCTGCCACCTTCGTAATTTAAAAGAGTATTCCAGTCAACATTGTCAAAAGCTTTCTCTAAGTCAACAAATGCCAGAAACATAGGCTTGCCTTTCCTTTATTTTCTAAAATAAATTGTAGGGTCAGTATTGCCTCGGGCGTTCTAACATTTCCTGAGTAGTCTTGCCCAGAGATCCGAATGAGGGACTACTTTACCTCCGGAGTATTTTACCCAAGAGGACGCCATCATCTAACCAAACGGTAAAGCTGCATGCGCTCGGGAAAAATTACGGCTGTAGTTTCACTCCGCAAGCCACCTGACGGTGTGTGGCGGAGGGTACTTCGAGTACCTCTATCGGTTCTCCCTTCTATTCCAGTCTCTTATTGTTCGCAGTTCCAGCACAGCAAGGCCGGTTTGGTTTATGTTACAAGGCCAGATCAGTGAGTCGTCATGACTGTTGCCCTTGCAACTACTGAAAAGGCTGCTGCCCCTCTTCAGGAACCACACGTGCGTCTGGCCTCTCAACAGATACCCCTCCGTTGTGGTTGCACCTACGATACGGCTATCTGTATCGCTGAGGCACGCAGGCCTCCCCACCAACGGCGAGGTCCATGGTTCATGTTGGACTGTGTTAGATATAAAGAAGTATTTGACAGAGGATGAAAGTTGCTATGGAAATATCTCCACAAGAACGCAAAAGGCATGGTCCCAACGAGAATCGCTTTTTGGCCGGAAGTAGATTTGGAAAAGACATGGTCTTCATTAGCGTGAAAAGCTCAATAGCTGATGCAATTTATGAACATAAAAATTCGATGAAATAATTCTCTGCGGGCCATACAGTTACGCGAGCGAAGCGCGCTACGGTAGTGTATATATATATATGTATGCGGGGTGACGTCCATTAGGATCATTTCTGTGCGGATGCGCGCTCCCATCTCTCGTCTCCCTCCCGAATTCTTGCAGGACTCCGCCGTGATACTGCGAGCAATGGCTACGGTGGATAGGGGGCGCTACGTAAGTACTATGCGACAAGACGGGTATTTGGGTCGGAGGCAAGGCTGTCACTCGCGCAAAGGGGGAAACCTGAGTTCGAGTCCCGGGCTGGCACAAATTGTTTCTCGCCTTTGGGTTCATTTCAGCGGCTCAGTTGCGGCCGATGCCAATTATTTCTTTTCAAAATTATTTTCGGGCCGGAAGTGTTTGCAAGGGGCCACAATATCGCCACAAAACGGATGGAGTGAGTTGGGCTACACAACCTTTACATAACAAGGAATAAAGATAGAATATGAGGAAGTGGGCTTTGTGAATGCGTTCTTTTTCAATTAAGTGGAATACCCGCTAAAATTTATTTAGTAGAGTGATGTGCTGGATACAAACCTACCCAGAATTTTTCCAGAATGTCGGAACATTGTTTCTAATACGTCGTACAAGGAGCTGGTCCGATAACTGCTACAACCAATACAAATATTAGAGAATGCATACCACTTATGACCCGACTGGCGATCACTCTTCAGGTTTTGGCTTCTGGTGATTCGCAGAAGTTTGATCCATCTCTTAAGCTCATTGTTATGAATATACCTCATGGCACCAGTGCTTTGGCAGGAGGACTGAAAGATTTCGTTAAGAAAGAATTTTTATTTACCAGCATTAACAATTTTTGCTTCCGTGTCACTATGTCTACAGACAGTATGAAACTCAAATCATGCGTGATTTCGACCTCAGCAACAGTTTTCCTCCATGACAGATCTCTGTATACATTACGTCCGACATGCCACAGATGTAGCCGTATAGGAATCTCACTTATAAAATACGTAGTTCTCTTGTTTGTTCACTTTTCCATTGCTGTACACAACAAACTCTCAACAACAAACAACTATAAAAACTACGTGGCTGTAGGTACGGGCACAGACTTCCGAAACAAAGCATACTGACATTGTTTTTTCTCGGCCACGTGACTGCAGCGGTGTCTGGAAAAAAGTGCGAGCAAGAGGGAAGCATTTACAGACAAGGACAGAGCGACTGCCTTGGAATTCGAAACATTCACCCTTAATGAAGAACACAGGCAGCACCTTGGCAATACGCCGGCAACTAACTGCAACATCAGTAATTTTTCCTGGCCATACCAAAAATTACCGCCTATTGCAGCAGTGTTTACGGCTACTGTGGCCCAATACTGCCGTAAAATATAAAATACATCTTACTATGCACCATGGTTTGCATGTAAGAATGTTAGCTGTGTGTGTGTGGTATGAATCCTAAAAATGATACAGATCTCCGTGATACACAGGTTGTGTGTACTATCATAGCTGTCAAACGCTAAGGGCCACTCTTCTTTGTCTTAATTTTTGGACACGAACCAATTTATCAGCCGAACGACCGACCGACCAACCAATCTCGTGTCAAGCCTACACGCGTCCCGAACGACTGCTCCCAGTCATTATGACGCTGCCCTGTTGTGATACGTTTATCTTAAGTTCACCGAGTTTATGTTCAACGAGATACCGCTTGGTTTTACGCAAAGATAAAACGGGGTTTGCCTTATTTTAGAGATAAGGCCAAAAAAGCAGAGATGTAACTGACGCTGCTGATGCAAGGAAAGATTTTCACCTATGTGCAGTTAGTTGCTGAAGCAGCTGGAAGCCGACGATTTTCGTAATTACCTAAGAAAGTACGAATCGTCAATTTCGGAACTGCTGATCATCAAATCATTCTTAACGAAAAAGAATACAACCATGAGAGGCTGTTAGTTGTATTACAGTTTCTAGTCACTGGCAGAAGTTAACTGGACCTCAAATTCAGTGCTGTTGTGTCCTATATTATTAACTAAAATGATCCCTGAAAAATGCGACGTTATTTGCAGTTGACTGAGTAAATACACCACAGAAAAGCAACAGAAATAAAAATTATGTTCATGTAAACTTTATCAGTCTATATATGCAGTATAAAAGTTGACCTGTAAATTTAAGAAACGCATTTTAAATTCGAAGAGAAACACTACACATGACGGTGGTGCACATCTAATAACTATAAGAAACACGTAAGAAATTAAGCCTTTAGAAACTGAACTGTAGAACATTCCACACTTTGCTCTTCATAGGAGAGGGCTTGCATATAAAACTTCCTGGCAGATTAAAACTATGTGTCGGACCGAGACTCGAACTCGGGACCTTTGCCTTTCGCGGGCAAGTGCTCTACCAACTGAGCTACCCAAGCACGACTCACGCCCCGTACTCACAGCTTTACTTCTGAAAATACCTCGTCTCCTACCTTCCAGTTTACAGAAGCTCTCCTGCGAACCTCGCAGAACTAGCACTCCTGAAAAAGGATATTGCGGAGACATGGCTCAGCCACAGCCTCCCGAAGGAGATTTTCACTCTGCAGCGGATTGTGCGCTGATATGAAACTTCCTGGAAGATTAGACCTGCTTGCCGGATCGAGACTCGAACTCGGGACCTTTGCCTTTCGTGGGCAAGTGCTCTTAATTACTTTAGGGTATACTACAACCCCCTACATATCGCTCACATAGACATCGTGAGAATATTAGAATTACTACACACACACACACGCATTCAGACAATCCCACGCTACGTGTGTGAATGGAACAGGAAGAAACCCCAATAACTGGTAAATGGGACGTACCTTCTGCGATGCACCCGACTGTGGTTTGCATAGTATGCATTTAGACAAAGGCATGAAAGAGGCCATTTTGTACGTTATTTGGTATGTAACATACCATTAAAGATCTAAATTGTAAATTAGGGCTTCCTTTGAATATATGGAATAGTAAACTTCACGATGGTTTAGTAGAAATGAACAGTTTCCACTTTTAGTGTTCCAGGGTTAAACCTGCTCTGACAAGCTGTTTTATCGGTAAGACTCGATGGGAAACAAGTGACAATTACCGATTGTAATTTTCAGTTTTCCCTGTTTTCCGTTTCCATCTTATTTGTGCAATGTTAAAAATAACAGACCTTTCTCCCATTGTTCATATTTTAATGAATATTTGGAATTTTATTCAGTTTTGACAGTAATTTGATGTTGGCTTTAATGTTCGAAAGCACTAAACTTCACTATGGATAAATAAAACTAGAGGTTCTCTCAATATAGCACCACTTAAAATTAAATCGATGAAGGTATGGCATTAGTAAACCGTTCAGAAATGCCGAACAGTCTATTGAATACGAAAAAATATATTGCTACGAACAAATGGGTCTTTTCCGCAGCTATTGGAAACTACAAAGTCTGACAACGAATCTGAACGCCAGTACACAATCATTTTCAAGTACGCACAGCCTATTTCTCATGTGGCGACCAAGCCCACTGCAATGCAATGCAATGCAATGCCGGGGATAAGCTACTCGTATGCCGGCGAGCGGGCTGTATTTTGTTTGCGGAGCTCGCACGGCCCCAGATTACTGGCGGATCCCCGGGGGTAGCTGGAGCGCGTTTCGCGTGCAGGGATGAAGGTTACTACGATTTCCCTCCCCAAAGCCTCTCCCCTCTCCACGCTTCGCCACGGCCATGACGCAACAGGTTAAACCCCGAGAGGGCGTACGCCGGTCTGGCAAAGATCGATCCGCTAGCCGGCAAGTTGTGTGTGTGTGTGTGTGTGTGTGTGTGTGTGAAGCCAATCTCAGCCACGTGCTCCACCTGTGTCTCTAACCTGACTTCCAAGCACACGTTTCAACCTATAACGTAACTTCAATATTCCTTACACATTGGGCCATCAGTCTTCTACTATTCCTTCATTAGTTTACGTAGAACAGACACTAACCAGCTTAACAAGCCTGGCATCTTACACTGTAGAATGTTAAACGCGTTATACGAGATTATCAATATGAATCCCAACATGGTCCGCGGCGTTAACTGGAAAGATTAGGAAACAGGGGCGAAAGTACTTAAAGAGCCAAAAATTTCGCCTAGTTTTGACAGCACCTCCGTAACCAACATAACGCTTCAAGCATCGTTGTCTGCTAATGCCAAATACAAACTATAAACAAACGTGTCCATGATCCAAAAAGTTACCGCTCTGTTTATAGCTGGAAAAACGCCCTGTTTCTTTAAACTGTGTTACGGAAATCTGTCTTAGCGAATCGAGAAGTGAAAAGGGGAAAGGGGAAAGGCAAAGACGTAACAGTCGAGGTCTACTGCTCTTATCGACTTTTACCACCAAGCCACATGTGGGCGTAGCTCCGTCATGCCACTGTGACAGTTGCGCAGCGTGGAGTAATGGATACTAAAACTAAAAAATTACATTCCAGCAAAGCAGCACGAAGGACACATTCGGAATTGCGATAAGTGAGTTACACTCTGTACATCTCTTGTTGATACAAGCCAGCGTTACGATTTAACACTACTGCAAACATACTGCGTATTATGGACACATGTTGTCTTACCTGTTGCAATTCCAGCATCTTGTTTTCCTTCAGCGCTGTTCTTTCCTCGCCGATATGGGTGCAATTCAATTATTCGACGTTCGCCAGTGCGAAAAGATCACACGTGCGAACTCCGGCGACACTGGTGACAGAACGCGCACGGTTGTCACTTTTTTTTGCACGAACCAAACAAAAATGGCAACTAAAATAGGTTGTCACACGGTGTGATAACCCATCAGACCTCGTTCCGCGAAACTTTGTTTCTGTGGCGAGAAGCGCCGTGCCCGGCCGCAGGCCTGCTATATAACGTGGGCTGTGTCTTTCTTTGGCGTTCAGTGCTCGGGATGATACACTTCGGTGACTGACTGCTCATTCTCCTCGCTTCCTACACTACGCCACAGCCGGCATACGGCTTACGCGAGTCTCAGCTGTGCGTGACGTCACGGGAGGCCCATTGGCCCAATGACAAAAGCGCAACGCCCACCGAGGAAACAATCGAGAGTGCTCGCCATGCGCATTGGCTACTTTTGACTGTGGCTGTCAACTGTTCGCATGTTCTGTAGCAAGGAGTTGTATACATTAGAAAAATCGGGAGTATGGATTTCTGTGCGGCCGTCTTAGTACTCCCGAAGAGACTGAAAGTTTTTCTTAGATTTGGGAGTGTCAGAGATCTAAATCTGCTTATGATATTGTCATCACGATTGTCATGCGCTCAACTGATGTGTTTGTTTAGATTTCGTGAATGGTAAGTACAATTGCTAATACTGTAACTTTTTTGTGCCCAATTTGTTTGTTATAAAACATCCTTTTTAAAAACGAAATAATGCTTTGCGTGTGTGCCTTTCGTAAAACCTGTTACAGTTCGTTTTAGTTGAAGAAAGTGTGCGTATTTATCTTTGTTGAAGAAAGCGTGCAGTGCAATCGGTACGTCTTGCATATTATGAATGTTCTGTCAGATGTCTTTCAACCGTTAATACGTTAGTAGAAAATGAATCAAATTGAAAGAGGAATGAATCTGTAATTTCAAAGATCATTTTAGGATATTCTTGACAATTTCTTTTATTGGTTGCAATATAGATTTGCAGGTACTCTGACAACAATTACGCGAAATTTCAATTGCAACCAATAAAATTTTCAGTCACAAGAGGAAATTAACATGCTCTGAAGTTATATAAAGTTTGTGGGTCTAAAGCTGAACATATTATTTAATAATTATCACTGCATCGTAACGTAGTGTGTCGCAAAAAATGTGTACGGTAGAATGCTTTCAGCTGAACTCTGTTGCTTTGGTTGTGCTTGCATATTTGATTTGTAGTGCAGCCTAAGGTCTAAGATGAGTTGAAACGCGATCATTTGGCTGAATGTTGGCGAAACCAATTAACTTGAATGCTAAATAAAAGCTGTGGTCAGTGATTGACCTCAGCGTAGGCTAGTGTTTATGTTCGCGCCATCCTAACGCTAGTTAGGCCATACTTATTTTAGTTACTCGTCTTAGGGAGATTATTATACTGTATAGCTACCTGTACTTTGTAAAGCCCTATTTCCCATTTCTCTCGTGCGCGACTCCTGCTTGCAGTCTATGGAATGTCCAGTAGGTAGGTGGAATGAAGTAAATGAGCAGCGCAGTTCATGTATGTGTGCATGCGGTGGCATTTAGAATAATCATAACGGAGTGCGTTTCCAAGGAATTGTTTTAAATTTCTCCTCCTGTATTTTATTTTCCTCTTTCAGGCAAATGAAGGCGCCGATGATACGATGAGCATGATTGGCTGACGATCGATTTTCCGAATTCACAAAATCGGAACATTCCCCAGCAAGCATGTTTAAATGGTGAATTAACAGGTGGTGACTTGCACCGAGAAGGACCATAGACCCGTAAGTATATAGAAAGATCAAATCTTGTTTCGGGGCTCAAGAGAGAATTTGGGTGTTGTAGGCCTGTATTAATAGATTGACCAGGTACACTGAAACGAGGACTAGAATTCTGGATCACACTAAGATATTTTCTATAGTGCATGAGGATACTGAGTTTAATAATCAACAATATAGATTTCTTGAGATTCTCTTCATTACACAATAATGGTTCAGGTATTATCAGCATCCGAAAATACGCTAATCGTGTAATATCGGCCGGAAAGGGGGAGAAGGGCACTCAAAGAACTTAAATTTCAGAACATTAAACGTAACAACATTCAAAAACTGGTGCAGTGTGAAGAGAGTGAGATTAGTGGGGGATCGAAACGGGGAAATAAGAATGATTAAGACGGCGAAATGCGATCAAAAGCTCGGCACTGAAAGTGAGCAAGGTCTTTTTTTCGCAATGGATGTAGCGAAAACCCACCAAGCAGTGGGATCTAATACTTTAGAAAAAAAGGAAAAAGATTCCGATCCGTTATGTTGAGTGCGACCATTCAACATGGCGACTATGACGTCATACTTTCGCGCGTTCTGAAAAACAAATATTGTAGTTTAATCGCCGTGCGGTGTATTTGTTGAAGTACATTGCAATGGGCCCATCTCGGCTACTTTTGAGAAGTACTTACTTAAAGTTCACTCGACTGGCCAATTTCGGCTTCAGATACCCAAGCGTTGTGTCGGAGACATGGTCATAGTTTCTATGACCACTGTTACCACTGTATTCAGTAATATTCTTTTTAAGTTTGACGATTGCACGTATATGTACCATATCCGCTGCATAATAATCTGATTTATTGATTATCGTGAGTAGAACAATACAAAATGCGTGAAACTAAATTACACATCTAATTTCCTTGGCAGTCTGTACAGTTCTAGGCTAGTGTATAGCACTTTTTTGTGTGTTTTTGACTTGTTTTTCAGTTTAGGTGGAAGTAGTGACTGGATCTAGTTTCGTGGTCATGTATTGAGCTGTTTGCAGGCAGCAGATGAATATTTGGGACTAGTGCAGCAGGGGATACAACCCGTCGGCTTTGGACAATGTCACAAGTGGCCAATCGAGAAGCGATTCTTCTTAGTGTTGTAGCTCCCTTCAGTGGCTGATAAGTGTTTCTTGGCTTTTTAAAAAAAAAATCTCACGAGATAGAATAAAAAGATCAACTTTATTAAGCAATCAGTAAAAAAAAACGAAACTGAAACATAACGGCAAAAGCGAAAATGGTAAACTGCTCTCTGGTGACTTGTGACGTCATTGTCCAAAGCCGACGGGTTGTATCCCCTGCTGCACTAGACCCGAATATTTTTTTATGTATGTTAAGAGTATAGAAAATGTATTCAGATGGATGGTCAGAATTTCCGGCTTTTTGTATAAGTCAGTACAATGGACCCTATTGCTACTACTATTTTCTGTGTGTTATTTTCTGTATTTTGAAGACACTTGGCATGTTTGCATCACTTCTTCCCCAGAATATGATTCCATAAATGAGGATTGGATGCATATGTCCAAAGTCACTCACTTTGAGACATGGTGCAAGTATTCACAAAGTGTAACATGCTGTGAATAGATTGTCAATTTTTTGACATGTTCTATCCTTTTCAGCTGAACCTACATTCAACCCCCAAGACTGTGGTGTCAGTTACACATTCTGATGCATTATCATTAATTTTTAATTTAGCTTCATTGTTTTTTATTCAACTGAAGTACACACATTTAAAGTTACTTTTTTTCAATGACCAGTTATGAACATCGTGGAAGGCTGCATAAACTTTGTCAGGTGTTTGGAGTTCTAGCTCTGCTCACTATGTTCCTGTCATCAGCAAACAGTATTTTTTCTCCACATCTGACTCACTGTGGGCAATTGGTAATATAGGTAAGAAAAAAGATAGGGCCTAATACACTCCCCAGTGGGGCACCTGTGTTGATATATTTTGGATCTGATAGGTGTTTTACTAGAAATCCTTCCAAAGTATGATAGATCTCAACTCGTGGCACCAAGTTTTCTAGGCGTGACTTAAACCAGTTTTTAACCACACCCCTTATTCCTAATAACTCTAATTTATGCAAAGAAATTCAGTGCTTAGCTGTTTCAAATGCTTTCACATATGTCAATACATGAACCCCTACCTTTCATGGAGAGTGTGCTGTAGAAACAAGAAAGTTCATATGAGATAAAAGCTAAGCACAAAACTCCATTCACTTGATCATCATCCAATGCTTCAAGAATGACTTTTGTAAACTGTGCAATAGCATGTTATGTACCTCTCCTGGTCCTGGAATCATATTATTCATTAAAAAGGTTAAATTTATTTAAATATTGCATTAATGTATTTTCATTAGTTTTTCAACAGTTTTGGAAATGGACAGTAAAGAGATTGGTGTGTAGTTTTCTAAATTTTCCATTCCACCAATTTTAAGTATGGGTATTACTTTTTCTTGCATTAGGTACTCAGGAAAACAGATTGGAAGATCTGTTGACTATTTGTCAGTGTGGCTCTTATGGTATTTGCACATTTTTTAAGGACACAGCTTGTGATTTCATCTGGACCAGTTGAGATTTTATTTTTTACTTGTACAATTTTTAAAAAAATGCTGTATAAGTAAACATTCAAAAAGTTTGTGATTTCTTTTAGGTGGCTTATTTGACTGCGTTTGTTTTCAATTTGTGAATTAGTGTTTGTGCACAATGTTGCTGTCTTATGTTTGATAATGTTCTAGGCTGCTTTTCTTTTGTTCTGTACCTGTGATAGTATGTTATGGTTTGTAAGTCTTTTATCAGCTACCAGGACCTTTCTCTAAATTCTCCTATAGTATTTCTAAAATTGCAGAAAGGCTGGGGTCAATCTATTTTTGATAAGAGTGAGATACCTAAGAGTTTGATGCATTTTTTAGTCTCTGGTTGCCTATACAGGGTTAACAATAATGAAACTGACCAACTGCAGGGACAGATTCCTGACTGGAAGTTGAGGAAAAAAAGATCGTATGAACAAGTGTACAGAAATGCATTTTTGCCGTGGTATGTGGTGCTGATGAATGACAGTTCCTCTCACCACGTGCTGTGTGTTCCTTGTGTGTTGTAGGCTATGTGATTGACACTGCATACTGTAAGCAGCAGAATGGTCTGATATTCATGTTGGCAACAAACCGAGATGGTGTTTGTGTATGGCCAAGCATAGGGAAATCGTTGAGGCAGCACAGCTATACCAAAACAAGCGCCCTCATAGGCAACGACGACATAACCCATCATTTCAAGCCCTTTTTGGGTGTTTATTTGATCACGAGTCCTTTCAGAGTGACTTAACATGCAGGAAAGTGGTGGACTGTGCGTACACCAGATTTAGAACACTGGGTTCTACAGGATATTGAGACGAACATTTGGCCAGCCAGCATAGTGTAAGCCAAAGTACAATTGTGTGCATCCTGCATGACAACTGGTACTATCCCTATCATCTAAATCTCATGGAGACCACTCTGAACATCTAAAATTCTTGAAAAAGTAATGTATTGTACAGTAGCTTCACACTTTTGTGAAAATAGTTTTAACAAAATGTCAGTTTGGTTTCCAGAAAAGTTTTTCAACGGAAAATGTTATGTATACTTTCACTAATGAAATATTAAATGCTCTGAGTAGCCGGAAGTCACCCGTTGGGATTTTTTGTGATCTCTCAAAGGCTTTTGATAGTGGAATACTTCTAGATAAGCTCAAGTACTGTGGTATGAATGGGACAGCGCTCAAATGGTTTAAATCTTACCTAACTGGAAGAGTGCAGAAAGTTGAAATAAGCAATTCACATAATATGCAAAAAAAAAAAAAAAACTGGTGATTTCTCAATCTGGGGAACAATCAAGAATGGGGTGCCAGAAGGTTCGGTCTAAAATCCTTTGCTGTTCTTAAATATATATTTATGACTTGCCATTCTATAGTCACGAAGATGCAAAGGTGGTACTTTTTGCCGATGATAAAAGTATAGCTATCACACCCAACAGACAAGAATTAACTGATGAAATTGTAAATGATGTTTTTCAGAAAATCATTAAGTGGTTCTCTGCAAATGGGCTCTCATTAAACTTAGGCAAAACACAGTATATATAGTTCCACACAGTAAATGGAATGACACCATCAATAAATATAGACTTTGATCAGAAATCGGTAGCTAAGGTAGAATATTCAAAATTTCTAGGTGTATGCATTGATGAGGGGCTGAACTGGAAAAACACACTGAAGATCAGCTGAAACGTTTTGAGTTCAGCTACTTATGCTATCTGGGTCATTACAAATTTTGGTGATATACACATCAGTAAATAAGCTTACCACACCTATTTTCATTCTCTGCTTTTGTGTGGAATCATATTCTGGGGTAACTCATCATTGAGTAAAAGAGTGTTCATTGCACAAAAGCGTGTAATCAGAACAATTGCTGGAGTTCATCCAAGATCATCCTGCAGTCACTTATTTAAAGAGCTAGGGATCTTCACTGTAGTCTTACAATATATATATATAAAAAAACAAAGATGAGGTGACTTACCGAACAAAAGCGCTGGCAGGTCGATAGACACACAAACACAAACAGACACACAAAATTCAAGCTTTCGCAACAAACTGTTGCCTCATCAGGAAAGAGGGAAGGAGAGGGGAAGACGAAAGGAAGTGGGTTTTAAGGGAGAGGGTAAGGAGTCATTCCAATCCCGGGAGCGGAAAGACTTACCTTAGGGGGAAAAAAGGACAGGTATACACTCGCACACACGCACATATCCATCCACACATACAGACACATACAGTGGATGGATATGTGCGTGTGTGCGAGTGTATACCTGTCCTTTTTTCCCCCTAAGGTAAGTCTTTCCGCTCCCGGGATTGGAATGACTCCTTACCCTCTCCCTTAAAACCCACTTCCTTTCGTCTTCCCCTCTCCTTCTCTCCATGCCATTCAACTGCACTTCCAAGTCCTTTGCTGTCTCTGACAGAATTACAATGTCATCGGCGAACCTCAACGTTTTTATTTCTTCTCCATGGACCTTAATACCTACTCTGAATTTTTCTTTTGTTTCCTTTACTGCTTGCTCAATATACAGATTGAATAACATCGGGGAGAGGCTACAACCCTGTCTTACTCCCTTCCCAACCACTGCTTCCATTTCATGCCCCTAGACTCTTATAACTGCCGTTCGGTTTCTGTACAAATTGTAAATAGCCTTTCGCTCCCTGTATTTTACCCCTGCCACCTTTAGAATTTCAAAGAGAATATCCCAGTCAACATTGTCAAAAGCTTTCTCTAAGTCTACAAATGCTAGAAACATAGGTTTGCCTTTCCTTAATATTTCTTCTAAGATAAGTCGTAAGGTCAGTATTGCCTCACGTGTTCCAGTATTTCTATGAAATCCAAACTGATCTTCCCCGAGGTCGGCTTCTACTAGTTTTTCCATTTGTCTCTAAAGAATTCGTGTTAGTATTTTGCAGCAGTGGCTTATTAAACTGATAGTTCGGTAATTTTCATAGCAAACTTCCTGGCAGATTAAAATTGTGTGCCCGACCGAGACTCTAATTTGGGACCTTTGCCTTTCGCGGGCAAGTGCTCTACCAACTGAGCTACCGAAGCATGACTCACACCGGTACTCACAGCTTTACTTCTGCCAGTATCTCGTCTCCTACCTTCCAAACTTTACAGAAGCTCTCCTGCCTGGAAATTTTCACATCTGTCAACACCTGCTTTCTTTGGGATTGGAATTATTATATTCTTCTTGAAGTCTAAGGGTATTTCGCCTTGCTCACCAGATGGTAGAGTTTTGTCAGTACTGGCTCTCCCAAGGCCGTCATTAGTTCCAATGGAATGTTGTCTACTCTGGGGGCCTTGTTTCGACTCAGGTCTTTCAGTGCTCTGTCAAACTCTTCACGCAGTATCGTATCTCCCATTTCATCTTCATCTACATCCTCTTCCATTTCCATAATATTGTTCTCAAGTACATCGCCCTTGTACAGATCCTCTATATACACCTTCCACCTTTCTGCTTTCCCTTCTTTGCTTATAACTGGGTTGCCATCTGAGCTCTTGATGTTCATACAAGTGGTTCTCTTATCTTCAAAGGTCTCTTTAATTTTCCTGTAGGCAGTATTTATCTTAACCCTAGTGAGATAAGCCTCTACATCCTTCCATTTGTCCTCTAGCCATCCCTGCTTAGCCATTTTGCACTTCCTGTCGATCTCATTTTTGAGACGTTTGTATTCCTTTTTGCCTTCTTCATTTATTGCATTTTTATATTTTCTCCTTTCATCAATTAAATGCAATATTTCTTCTGTTACCCAAGGATTTTTACTAGCCCTCGTCTTTTTACCTATTTGATCCTCTGCTGCCTTCACTACTTCATCCCTCAAAGCTACCCATTCTTCTTCTACTGTACTTCTTTCCCCCATTCCTGTCAATTGTTCCCTTATGCTCTCCCTGAAACTCTGTACGACCTCTGGTTCTTCAGTTTATCCAGGTCCCATCTCCTTAAATTCCCACCTTTTTGCACTTTCTTCACTTTTAATCTACATGTCATAACCAATAGATTGTGGTCAGAGTCCACATCTGCCCCTGGAAATGTCTTACAATTTAAAACCTGGTTCCTAAATCTCTTATCTATCTGATACCTTTCAGTATCTCCAGGATTCTTCCATGTATACAACCTTCTTTCATGATTCTTAAACCAATTGTTAGCTATGATTATGTTGTGCTCTGTGCAAAATTCTACCAGGCGGCTTCCTCTTTCATTTCTTAGCCCCAATCCATATCCACCTACTACGTCTCCTTCTCTCCCTTTTCCTACTGTCGAATTCCAGTCACCCATGACTATTAAATTTTCGTCTCCCTTCACTATCTGAATAATTTCTTTTATTTCATCATACATTTCTTCAATTTCTTAGTCATCTGCAGAACTAGCTGGCGTATAAACTTGTACTACTGTAGTAGGTATGGGCTTCATATCTATCTTGGCCACAATAATGCATTCACTATGCTGTTTGTAGTAGCTTACCCGCATTCCTATTTTCCTATTCATTATTAAACCTACTCCTGCTTTACCCCTATTTGATTTTGTGTTTATAACCATGTAGTCACCTGACCAGAAGTCTTGTTCCTCCTGCCACCGAACTTCACTAATTCCTACTATATCTAACATTATCCTATCCAGTTCCCTTTTTAAATTTTCTAACCTACCTGCCCGATTAAGGGATCTGACATTCCACGCTCCGATCCGTAGAACGCCAGTTTTCTTTCTCCTGATAACGACATCCTCTTGAGTAGTCCCCGCCTGGAGATCCGAATGGGGGACTTTTTTACCTCCGGAATATTTTATCCAAGAGGACGCCATCATCAGTTATTCATACAGTAAAGCTGCACGCCCTCGGGAAAAATTGCGGCCCTAGTTTCCCCTTGCTTTCAGCCGTTCGCCAGTACTGACAGCAAGGCAGTTTTGGTTGTTGTTACAAGGCCAGATCAGTCAATCATGCAGACTGTTGCCCTTGCAACTACTGAAAAGGCTGCTGCCCCTCTTCAGGAACCATATGTTTGTCTGGCCTCTCAACAGATACCCCTCCGTTGTGGTTGTACCTACGGCTATCTGTATCGCTGAGGCATGCAAGCCTCCCCACCAACGGCAAGGTCCATGGTTCATGGGGGGGAAGATTTAGGTTGCTATAGTAAAGCATAAACGGGAGCTAGAACCTTACCAATATGCAGTTTATAGCACTGAAAATGTGAAAGAGTTCCTGGAATCCATACAAAATGAAACACTTGCTTGACACATCACAAAAGTGCTTCTTAACCAGTGACAGGCACTAGTAAACAGTGCTCGATTAATGTAGTGATGAAGACCTACAGCAGAACAAATTCCTGATGAAAGTGTGGACAAATATTGTAAATCATACAGGAGAAATCAAACTGAAGTGCTAAGAGCATCTGCAGTGAATGAAGAGAGCCTGTCAGAACCACAGGGAAAACCGAAACCAATCGGCAAGGAAACTGGTGTGTTTGTGGTTACATGTGCGAAAATACACTACACTGGTATTCCTGGCATCGTTAGTTTTATTGAAGATGGAGCAAGCATAAATACCATGATCCCATCTCTTAATAACTGGCCATGGCCCGTAGATAAAGATCTACTTTCTCGCAAATGGGATGATACAGTTGAAAAGCAAAAGAGTAATTTTGTCAGTCCTGGAGTTGCTTGATGCTGATGAATGTGTGCAAAATATTTTGCTAGGATCATCACTTACATTTTGACACAGTAACACACGTAATAAAAACATTGGCCTTTTCTTTGATAGCAAAATGACATTAAATTTTATTCGTGTTGCATACTTTTTTACATCTTGCTTAAAACAGTTCTCTCTAATGCTAAAAAGTACACAAATATTGCTTTATGATGGTCATATAAGGCAGCTCAATAAATTTTAAAGGGGGAGTATTGCGTCAAGCTGTCATTCGATCATAAGGTAGTGTTTAAGTTTAGTAGAGCAAAGCTACCTGCTCCAGGGGCTTCTTTGCTCCAATTTTTAAAACATTATAAAATTTCAAAAATTGTATGCTACTAGCTGGTTTTCACATTGTTTTAAAACAGACTATACTGATCAGCTAAAACATTATGATGACTGACCTACTATTGATATAAACCTGTCCCGGCGATAGGAGCTTCACCTGGCAAGGAATGACTTCTGATCAGACAAGTGCATGGTGCATGTAGTATCAGTGAGTGTGCTGTGTGTGGAATGGGGAAGGCATGTGATCTGAGATCGACTGAGAACAGACTGTGATGGCCTGGAGATTCAGGACAAGCATTTGGGAAACTGCACATCGTGTCAGGTGTTCAAGGAGTACTTGGGTGAGTGTCTTCAACATATGGTGAAACCAAGGTAAAACAACATTCAGACGTAGTGAGGTTAGGTAGTGACCCCTCGTTACAGTTGTTAGACCTGGTAGGCTGGACAGACTGGTAAAACAGGACAGGCAGCGAACTGTGGCAGAACTAATGTCAGACTTTAATGCTGGACTGATTACAAGTGCACTGAACACTCCTAACATGGGCCTCCACAGCTGATGACCCATGCATGTGCCAATGTTAGAACCATGACATTTGCAACTATGACTGAAATGGGCACCTGACCATCAGTGCTGGACTTCAGTGCAATGGCAGTGTGTCGCATGGTCTGATGAATCTCGATACCTTCATCACGTTGATGGGAGGGCACGAATCCATCATCTTCCAGGGGAACAGCTCCTTGGCACCTATACTGCAGGATGGAGACAAGCTGACAGCAGCTCCATTAAAAGCTCTGGGGAACATTCACGTTGGCATCGACAGGTCCACTGGAGCTCGTGCAAGGCATCACGTTGTCCTAGGAGTATCGTACACTGGTTGGTTCATGGCGATCGTATTTCCCGATTGTAGTGGCATTTTCCATCAAGATAATGCAGCATGTCACAAGGCTAGGAGTGTGATGGAGTGGTTCAAGGAACACAGTGGCAAGTTCCAATTGAAGTGCAGGCCTCCTAACTTGCCGGATCTGAACCCGATTGAACGTGTCTGGGATGTGATTCAATATGGCATCAGAGCTCAGTGCCTCCCTCCCTGGAATTTATGGGAGCAGATGTGATGCTGGCTCCCTCCAGTGACCTACCAAGGCCTCACTGCTTCCATGCCATAATGCATTGCTTCTGTTACCTGTGCCAAAAGTGAACATACTTGCTATTAGGAAGGTGTTAATAATGTTCTGGCTGATCAGGGCAGCATCATTTTCAAAAGTCATCTTAGAAAACTGCTGTGTATTACATTATTTTGTGTGGAAAACTGTCCAAAAGTCAGCAAAGTAACCCTGCTCTATGGTAGCTCAAAATATACATACACGCTGAATTTATAAGTGTATGAAATGTGCTCAGCATTTGCCTGAAATAATCTAGAAAAATCTGTCAGGGTGGCCAGACAGAGCAAACTTCATTCTACTGAATATCAGGTCAGTGCCGTAAATGCTGTGCTACCTCATTATATTTTTGATAATATACAGTTTGCACCAGGTAACAAATAATATAAAAGTAGTTTCACTTACGCACTATTCGTCCAAGAGACTCAAAGGGCCATAGACAAGGGTTCACAGGTAGATGCTGTGTTTCTTGACTTCTGCAAGGTGTTCGATACAGTTCCCCACAGTCGTTTAATGAACAAAGTAAGAGCATATGGACTACCAGACCAATTGTGTGATTGGATTGAGGAGTTCCTAGATAACAGGACGCAGCATGTCATTCTCAATGGAGAGAAGTCTTCCGAAGTAAGAGTGATTTCAGGTGTGCCGCGGGGGAGTGTCATAGGACTGTTGCTATTCACAATATACATAAATGACCTTGTGGATGACATCGGAAGTTCACTGAGGCTTTTTGCGGATGATGCTGTGGTGTATCGAGAGGTTGTAACAATGGAAAATTGTACTGAAATGCAGGAGGATCTGCAGCGAATTGACGCATGGTGCAGGGAATGGCAATTGAATCTCAATGTAGACAAGTGTAATGTGCTGCGAATACACAGAAAGATAGATCCTTTATCATTTAGCTACAAAATAGCAGGTCAGCAACTGGAAGCAGTTAATACTATAAATTATCTGGGAGTATGCATTAGGAGTGATTTAAAATGGAATGATCATATAATGTTGATCGTTGGTAAAGCAGATGCCAGACTGAGATTCATTGGAAGAATCCTAAGGAAATGCAATCCGAAAACAAAGGAAGTAGGTTACAGTACGCTTGTTCGCCCACTGCTTGAATACTGCTCAGCAGTGTGGGATCCGTACCAGATAGGGTTGATAGAAGATATAGAGAAGATCCAACGGAGAGCAGCGCGCATCGTTACAGGATCATTTAGTAATCGCGAAAGCGTTACGGAGATGATAGATAAACTCCAGTGGAAGACTCTGCAGGAGAGACGCTCAGTACCTCGGTACGGGCTTTTGTCAAAGTTTCGAGAACAAACCTTCACCGAAGAGTCAAGCAGTATATTGCTGCCTCCTACGTATATCTCGCGAAGAGACCATGAGGATAAAATCGGAGAGATTAGAGCCCACACAGAGGCATACCGACAATCCTTCTTTCCACGAACAATACGAGACTGGAATAGAAGGGAGAACTGATAGAGGTACTCAAGGTACCCTCCACCACACACCGTCAGGTGGCTAGCGGAGTATGGATGTAGATGTAGATGTAGAAGGACACCCACTGTTGAACCCTGGACCATAAACATGCTTCCCCTTGCACTCCTGCCAGACAGTTCAGAAGACTGTGACCCCAGCTTGTAAAGATGCTACTGTGCTCCTTGCATGTCTTCATGTTCTCCTTTGTCTATCTGAAAAAACCAAGTGAGCATCATTCTCTGGTGAGTGAACTGCTCAGTTCAGAAGAACAAGAAGGCACTACTATTGTGCACTGTAAAGTTTGGCACATTATTTTCTAATAAAAGCATTACATTGTTATGTATTGTAATGTGACATGTTGTTGACACTTTACATTATTAATCTCTACTGAGTCCACTAAGTCTTTAACTGTGTAGTGTATGTTCCTTATGAAATATTTTTAGCCGTTTTTAACATATCCTTGCATAGTTCATTATGCAGTTTTACTCCCCAATGAGAAATGCTGTTTTTAGTTTTTTCTTTGGTAAATGTAAATCCAAACTGTTTTGTTCTGCATTTATGTATAGAACTTTTATTGAATGACATACTTAGTAATGTTTTTCCTGGCGTGCACAGCAGATTGTTTGGCGCATTCTCTTAGTGAAGTAGGGATATCCAGTACTTCAAATAGTTCTTTACAGGGAGGCTGCCTATTACATCTAGTTTCTATTCATGTGACCTTTTTCCGCAATTTGGAAACTGTGCCCATGTTTCATACCTTTTATCTCTAGGAAAGAATCACATAGCTAAAAATTATATGTATTTAGGAACAGTATATCACTGCAAGACATTCTGTTACGAACTGATGATAGAATTCTGAGAGCATAACCAGTCTTCCCTGGAAAAGGTGCATAAGGTACATAGTTTGCATGTGTGCTGATGATAAATTTTTAGTAAAACAATTGTCAAATATGAAGCATATAAATATAGGTTTGCTTTACAGTAGTGTATTGAACCCAATTTGGCTTTCCAGGTAGTATAACACATGGAGTAAAGTTTCCCTCTGCTGATGACAGCAATGTTATAGTTGCTGATAAAACACCAGGACTCTTAGTACAGAAAGATTACAGATTACTAATGACATTCTTTTTGCCAGTATCTGTGTGTGTTCATTCCGTGTTAATTGGCAGTCCCATATTCATCCACAAAAACTTTTTTTTTAATGCAGTATGTAGATTTTTCAACAGACCTTGGTGTGACAGTGTATTTTCCATTTTTATGCTGAAGTGCGTGCTGTTTGTTTCCTTTAAGTTCAATGTCAATTTATTACATGCTGCCTAATTGTAAATTCACCATTGAGGGTTTCATTTGCTTTCTGTAATAATAGGAGTCCTGGTATTTTATTCAGCAACTATAACATTGTCATCAGCAAAGGGAAATTTTACTCCATGCCTTATACTACCTGGAGAGTCAGTGATAAATATTAATAACAGAATTGGGTTCAATACACCACTCTAAGGCACACCTATACTTATTTCATATGACAATTGTTTTACTAAAAATTTGTCATCAGCACACATGTGAACTCTGTGTACCTTATGCACCTTCTTTTTTAGGTAAGACTGGAACCACCTGTTTGCTGTTCCTCTTACACTTAGTGCTTCTAGTTTGTTTAGTAGTATTTTGCAGTCAAGTGTCAAAAGCCTTGGACAAGTCTAATAATATGCCTGTAACATAGTCATCCTTGTCGAGAGTCTTAAGTACCACTTTTGTGAACTCCTTGATTCCTAATATTGTACTTCTCCCACTTCAGAAAGCAAACTTTGGGAAGGTTGTATTTATTCATGTAACTCACTAGGTTATCGTTCACGATGATTCTGTTATTGTTGGAGCACTCTCGTTAGTGTAGCTCGTGGTGGGGTAGTTTTCTGTACTCTCCAGATGCTCTTTCTTTAAGAGTACAACTTACAGATGCTTTAGGTACTCTGGAAAAATAGTGAACAAAAGAACTCCTTTATTATATTTGTTAGTGGGGTCTCTATGGTGCCTATGAATGCCATCAGACCAGACACTGGAAACTCATCTATATTTGCTGACTTCCCATTTTATTTTATTTCATGTCCATATTGTCTTCCTGGCTTCAAGCTCTGTCATGGGAAACAATGGTGTACATGCTGTGTAATTCATTGTGGATACTATGTGTTTCAGGAAGATTTTGTTGCAATTTCTCCTCAATGCCAGAGAAATAGTCATTTATAAAACGTCAGCTCCTGAGGATTTTTTGTTACTGTACTCCCATCTTTGATTTGTATGTTTGACATTTGTCTGTATTTTCGTGTTATATTTTCACATGCCGTACTACTTTTTTATTTTTTAAATGCATATTATTTTATAATTGATGAATATTTTTTATGGCACCCAGCATTTTTTCATTCCTCTGATAGTAATCTAGGAAGTGTGGGTTTATATAGTGCTCTTGTAAACATTCGAGAAATTCAAGTATTTGTGAGAACTTTCTACTGCCTACAGCTATCCATCTTTTTTCATTACCTGCTCCTGTTGGAATGGCTACTTTTGAAAATCTCTCTTCTACACAATATGCAGTATTTAGAGAAATTGTCATTTATATTCTTTTCCATACACATTGCATCCTAGGTTTGATTGGCCAGCGTCGTATAAAATTATGCAGATTTTGCATTCTGAGATCTTCCTGTAGGCCTGCACTTCTGTGAGTTTCATCAAGCGTGTCTGTGGCTTTATTATATGGCAGCAATGATCAGAAAAACCAAAATCTTTTATAAATGCTTAATTATTTTCCCTGTCGATATCTGTAAGAATGTGACCTAAGGCTGATGCTCAACTTCTTGATTTGTCACACCAGAAGTGTTCAAAGTGTTTACAAAGTTATTACTTAATTCACCCTCAACACCTGTTAGTATTCTTGTCTCCACATATTCTTACATTAATTTTGGGGGCTGTGACTCTCCAGCACATATTTTAATTTGTTGAACAATATGTCCTCATTACCACTATGTGAGTGGCACATGCACAAAATGATTATGTTGGATGTCTAGCTTTGCCAATTCAGTGGCACCTATTTAAATTGTTTATTACACTAATTATGATCAGATTTTCTCTACTTTTAAAATGTGTGCCACCTCTGATATAAATACATGACCCCCACCCTTTGAGGTAATTCTACAGTGGTATCCTGCACATTTATATCATGACAGCACCATAATATGGTTGTATTTCAATATCTCTATGCCAGTGCTCCATGCTTCCTTATTCTCCTGACTTGCCTCCCTCCTTCCTCTAACTTTCTCCAACACTGCCTTATTCTGTTTTAGTGATGGGCTAGTCTTTGTTGTGACATTTTGTGTATACTAGCTATCTAGTTTGCTGTTGAAATAATTTGACCTAGCATGTTCCAACAGTACAGTCATTAGTGCATGGACTCAAAATAACATTCTTACAGTGGGTTTCTGTGCCATGAATACTGTGATTGTGCGGGGAATTGCTGCAGTAAATTATGTGACATAAATGAATGAATGGAAGTGTACTGTGTAAGCTAATTTCCTGATGCCAAAATCAGCAGTTACACATAGAGCAGATGTTGCTATACTCAAACATTGGAAAAGATCTATATCCTGAATTAAAATTGTGATTTTTGTTTCGCATGCGTGTGCGTTTTTCCTCCCCCCCCCCCCTGTTCTACTGACGAAAGCTGTGTGTGTGTGTCTATTAACCTTTTCCTATCTGTAACTTTATATGTATTTTTTATGGTTGTAGCAATCTGTCTTCATGTTTCTACATTGTTGAAAGTCCTACCTGGAGTTTCCATTGTTTGACACATTTATGCAACATATTTTCATACTTACAAACTCACTCATCGAAACCTACAGGGTACATCCTCTTGACCTAGAATCATGAAATGTGGGAAGAAGAAAGGTTTCACACAAACAAAAGAAAAATCCAAAAGTGTTAATTTGTGATTATATCATAAAAAAGAATTTTGTCATTTGTAATCAGACTTCAAACATGGAGCAAAAAACATTTTTGAAAGTCTTGAAATTCCATGGGGGTGATATGTTACCAGTACGTGTCGATAATAGGTAGAAATAAAGATGGATAAACTGTCTATATACATAATTTTGTATGGAACTCAGTATGTGAGTCCTACTCGCTCCTGGCCAATTTTTTCTGAGTTAAGATCATGTGCTGAAGACCAATCAGTAACACTTTTAATACCTCACTTACTATTGCTCCTTTAATTGCAGCCCTGCTGCACTTGATTGATAGTTGAATCATCAGCAAAGAACATTATTTCCATTTTATTAGTGTAAGAATGTGTAGCAAGGTGTTTGTGTGCTTTCTTTAACGCTCTATTATTGACGTTTGTCTGAACGGCACTTTGAGGTCAGTTTATTTGCACAATAGTTGTTCACAGGGATGTCATTAGTCCACTCAAGTTTCGTTTCCACTATGGGAGCATGAGCCAAGTTCGGAAGCTGAACATTTTGTTCCTGATAGCGTTTATTATAGCACGTCATTCTTTACCAGTTACAATGTAGGGAAAAATCTATTCAGATCGACTTTCCCACTTACATATGGTACATAATTTACCAGTACACTACAGTGGGCAGACATAGCGTGTGGTCATTACCATGTAGGTGATAGAAAGATTAACATAGTTTTATTAAATTTGTTTACAATTATGGAATCTTTCTGATGTTAGCCGTATTGGCCATGAAGATATTACCTATTGGTGACGTGAAAATCTGCACCGACCCAGGACTCGAACCAGGATTTCCTGTTCATTTGCAAGTGGTCGCCTTAATCACTCTGGCTATCAGAGCACACTTTTAGGACTGACCTAAACTTTCATATGTCATACCATTTACAATCCATTGCTCGCAACATTATTTATATTATTACCACAGGGTTTTACAGTGAATACATTTCTCCCCTTAAGTATTTAGATCTTCATTTTGCCCATCGAGGTTTGCAGTACTTGCTTTTAACAGTGTATGAAGAAACAGACATCAGTGACAATCTTGCAGCTGTAATAAATTTATCAAATCTATCCATAATTGCAGAATCTGACACTAGCTGCAGTCGGTATGAAGTTACTAAGTATTGGTGAGACAGGTAACAGAAGTTTGGGATGGTCCAGAAGTGCACTCAGATAGTCAAAGATGTTAAGGCAACTGCTTGCAACAAGCAGGAAATCTTGGTTTGGATCCCAGTCTGGTACAAATTTTTGTGTCACCAGTAGGTAATACCTTCATAATGTACACAGGTAATATCAGAAAGATTCTAAAACTGTGAATAAATTTCATATTTTGTGCAGCTGCAAGATCACCAACGTCTGTATCGTCAGACACTGTTAAAAATAACATATCTTTGCTTTCACAGAATATTCCATTGGTATGTGGAGGAAGAGACACTTCAAAAGCTGAAATAAACAATATTGATGTTGCAGGATAATTACACTATCAGATGGGGCCCCATGTTATGTGCAGGTAGGAATTCACAGGTACTTCCAACAAAAAATCCAAAAAATACACACCAGCACTCTGTAGTAGCAATACTGTTGTTCAGATTCTGTTAAAAAGTAAATACAATAGTCCACCCTTACAACAGAGTCTAATATAGGGTTTCCTGCAATTTGTGTGGCAAATTACACTTAAACTAATTGCATAGGGCTGTAACCACTAGATTGACTTTATTTATTTCAAGTTACTGCTACCAGTCACTTTTTAGTTTATTTTATGTTTAATCTAACATAATGCAATGCATTTCGAACATGTTCTGTTCATTTTCAAGCGTTAATAAATACATACATACATAGAGAAATGTTACTTAAAAATAGTCTTAAACTAGATTAGTCTAGAACACTTTGTCCATTGTTTAATTTTTTAATGTAGCTGCTGGTGTGGCATTTGGGGGGAAAAGGGGGGGGGGGACAGTGTATATCTAGAAATCAAAATAAGTGATGTCTTCTGCTGGTTTTCTTCTTTGTTGTTGACTATGTGTATTACAGCCTGTATTGGATGTAGATAGATTTGCTTCAGCTATGTGTTACGAAAATAGTGTGAAAGACTATGAAATTTAAGTGACCAACTGTCATATAAAAACCTTTCACACTATTTTCGTAACACATGACTAAAGCAAATCTATCTACATCCAATAGAGACTGTAATACACATGGTCAACAACAAAGAAGAAAGCCAGCAGAAAACATCATGGATTTCATTTTCTAGATATACACTTCCCCCCAAATGCCCCACCAGCAGCTACATTAAAAAATTAAAAAACAATGGACAAAGTTTTCTAGACGAATCTAGTTTGACTGTTTATTTTTAAGTAACATTTCTTGTATGTTTATGTATGTATGTATGTATGTATGTACGTATGTATGTATTAACGCTTGAAAATGAACAGAACATGTTCGAAATGCATTGCATTAAGTTAGATTAAGCATAAAATTAAAAGTGACTGGTAGCAGAAACTTGAAATAATTATCCCACACAGTCACAGTCCACAAACAAATCTATTATGGCTGAAAATAAGACTGACTTAGTTTGAAAGGGGTTTGTGACTGAAAAAAAAATACTCCACATTTGCTGAACGTGTTCTAAATTAATGTCATTCTTACGGTATTAAATGTGATGTTCTCCAAAGAGAAAATAAAGGCAAAAAACTAACATTACTTGAAATTCTGACTCTCAGTAAATTCCAATCACAAAATCCTGACTCAATTTTTTAATGATCAAATACTTTTCAATTATTCACACCTGATAAAGTAGCATCAGCAGTTAATATTTTTCTCACAGTAATATTACAAGCTTCTAGTAAATTGTATTGCTGTGCCCCTCTCACATTTCACTCACCGTTAGCTTCCTCTTTTCCTTACATTACTTGCTTGCAGTTTGATCAAATACGTCAAATGAAGAATTTACATAACTTAAAAATGGAGCACTGCAAGTACTTTGTACACTGGCAGATGCCAGATCCATTTAACAGAAAATATTAGACTTAACACAGAATTTACATGTGTGAGATCAAATACATTGATGAACTGTAGAGTGGCTAACAAGGAGCTTTTATTAAGTATTTGGGATTTTAAGTTCACTATGTGATGTCTGCTGGTGACTGTTGATAGGCTTTCACACCAGAATGTAAATATCTTGTGTACGAAAGTGCTCTGAAAGATCAGTTCTTAAATCTCTCGTGTAGCTGTAACCTATTCCCTCATGTACATGAGCCTTATAGAAAATTTTCAAATCTAGCACTTGCTGAAATAAAAGGTACAAATATGATTTGGGACTGTCAGATGACAAAGCTTTTGTCCTCAAAATTCCCTCAATGCCATTGAAAGAAACAAAACTGCACTTCATGTGTGAATGAAATTTCTGTAGAGAAGTTTTGCAAAACTTACGCAGTTGCCCTATTCAAAAATTGGTTTTGTATTGCTGGAGACATGATATGCCAGATGCTAACAGATTGAACAGTTGTTAAGTTCATTACTGCCATAAAAATAGTTGAGTGAAAAATTAGTTTTTAGAAAGGTTTAAATGTTGCTGTATATGAAAATGGAAAACCAAATCTATTTGTGAAAATAAGCTGTTTAAATGTTAGTTCTGTTTTCCTTTCCCCAGTCAGCAAGGACCATTAGGAAAAGGTCTAGTGGCATCACAAAAGATAGATAAATATCAGCCAGTGTCACTCCTCCTGGCACTTTCCAAAATATTAGAATAATTGACAAAGCACTGAATCAACAAATATGTAACTGACCAAAACTTACAAAACAGTAACAAGTGCGGTTTTCAGGCAGATAAACACTTGAACAGCCATAATGGGTTACACTAAAGAAATAATCAGAAATCTAGAAAAAATAATATAGTTGGAGTCAATGTAAATGGACAGATAAGAAATCTACTCACAAAATGCCAACAAAAGGAGACATATGAAGGTATTGAAATTTGCAAGCTTTTGGAGCCAGTGGATCCTCCTCCTAGCAGAAGCTTTGAAGGGAAAGGAAAAGGAGTGAAGTCACAGCATCCTTTCAGAAAAATTTAGAGCACTGGGTATTCAAGGGACTGGCAAAAAGTGGTTGCAGTCATGTCTGACACAATATGCAGATTATAGGATTGATGTCAGCTTACTCCAATCACAAAACAGTTTATTATCAGATGCAAAAAAAGTGGAAATTGAAATACCTTAAGGCAGTATCATGGGTCCCATATACTGCAAGTTCTTAGCCATATAAATCACTTAAGAGTGCAACAAAACAGTTGGTGCGTGTGGCTACTGATGAAGTCTTATAAAGTATGTACATGCTTGGTTCAATGCAGATGGGTTGATGTTAAATGGCAATTTTTGAAAATAAGTCAGAATGTAACTCTAGATCTGTTGCTGGCTGACAAAGCCGTAGCCAGTTTCTAGAAAATTGCTGTGGATTCACATTGATCAAAACTTAGTTTGATGATAAGGTAGGACAAACATGTACAGAAACTTTACTTCCTTTTGCTCATAAAATTATTGCAAATGTTTGCACCACAAAAGGTGCTATTTTCTGTCTCTTGCAACATATGGAATAATATGCTGGAGATTTACTACTTGCTATCGAAAACATTGTTTTATTATTTCCCCGTGACAGAACACGGCTGTCCGAATAACATACATTCCTCCACAGATACTGGATCACTTGAAGAGATGGTCATAATGGTCTAAAAGATGTAGATGTTAGAGATAGGTGGTCAACCATGTTGAATTCTCTTTAGCCACTTGTATGTCGTCTCGTTGTCTCTGTAGAGCTGTTCCATGGGAAGCAAGGAGAGGAGTGTGGTTGGTGGCCGGTATCGTTGTTCTGTAACACAAACTGCTTGCAATTAATAACTGGATTGTTTACTTATAAACAAAGAGCTACTTGACTTTGTTTCTGTGTGCTGTACAAGCTCTCCTCTGTACTGTCCACATAGTTTAGTGCTGTTGAAGTAGAAGTCTGTCATGTTCACTATAAGGTTGCTACGAGATGCCTGTCTTTGTGCTAGAAGCTAAGTCTGTAGCTCCGTCTCAGACACACTGGATCACTCAGTGTACAGACTCTTGTCTAAACTGGCCCTCCAGTCCGTGGTGGTGAACCTCAATACTAGCGGCCCAGAGTGCGTTGGCGATACTCCCGTAACCTGTATGGTGCATGGTGTGCTGGCTCCAGTATAGATCAATGTTCCATTATCTGAAGATGTGGTGTGGGATATGAAGCTGTCAGGTATGCTTGGGTTCTTCCTTAAAGCTGGCCAGATATCCACTGAGGCCAGATGTGCGCAACACACTGAGCCAGACAGACTTGATGCTAGTATTACCTTGTCAAGTATGCACGCTATGGGAGTTGTGTTCAATGCCCTACGTGATAGGTGACACACAATGTTAAAGGCTGCTACACACACACACACACACACACACACACACACACACACACACACACACACACACACACACAAAACCTGCAGATTTTAGACAAATGTTGACTTTCATAGTTGCAATACCTGAAATACCACAACACACCTTGCACAGCAAACAAAAAACTGTCAAAGGCATGGAGCCATATTGGTGTTACACTTTACTACAGACCGCCAGTTTACATCGGAAAGTTAAGACAAAAATAAATTTAAAAAGTTTCTATTTGAACAATGTTTTACTCATCAAGCGGCTATGATGATTAAAAACATATTTTCTGATGGTATTTTTGGCTTTGGCTTAATATAATGATGTCCACTCCTTTACTTTCATTGTGTTTACATCTCAAACGGACAGCTGTTGCCTGGTGTAAAGCCTTACTGAATTACTATTGCATATAAAAGGATTTATTAGTTAGGGAGGATAAAAATAAAGGCCTATGAAGAACAGATTGTATGTAAATACATTTGTAATGACTGTCATTTCATAAGTCATGGCAACTAAGGCATTCATTACGATAATGTGACAGCATGGGAATTCTACACTGTGCATTCAACCAGTAAGGTAATGTGTATCCGAATGCCAACATAAAATGGGGTTCCAGTACAGGAGATCACTGCAAATGTTGAAATGAAAGACACACACTGGAATTGTGCATAAAGTTTATTGTGGATGAGCATAAATGGAACAAAAATGATTCAGGATCAACTACTGTCCTTCAAAATAGTACCCCAGTACATCCACACAGCATTGCCAATAGTGGGCAAGGCCTGAATTGGCAATTTCATCCACGTGTGCCACTTGTCACTGAAATGCCGTGAGGACATCAGTCCTGTTCGCAAAGCACCTCCCAAACAAAGATTCCTCAGTTGTGTAATGAGGTCGAAGTTGTGCGGACTGTGGTCTGGTGATAGGTGAGTGAGGGTGGATTTCCCACACCCACTGCTGCACACAAATATTGGCAGACATTTCCACCACAGTGTACATTGCAGATGGTACAGCAGAAAGTTGAGTTAGTACTGGGCATAGACAGTGTTGCCATCCCTAACCGGGTGGCACTCCAGAATACTGTGGCTGTAATACTCCAGAATGAGCACGGCCTTCGTGTGTGATGTCCTGTCACCCTCGTAGCTCCATATGACGCTTAGTAGCATTTCTGCCAGTGAGAGAGGCAATTTTTACATATGCTCATTGTTCCACTCTGCTTACTTACATCCATCTTGTATCGCTGCCAATCTTGCACTGAATGTCAGGTGCAGGTACTGAGCCATCCTCGAGTGCAGTTGCAGTGTGTTGCTTGATACTGATACTGGTGCTGTTTGCTGCAGGATTTTGAGTATATATACTGCAATTACAGCAATGTCCCATGTTTGCATGATATGCTATTGTTGCCATGAATTATGGAATGGCCCTTGTATCTTTTGCATCATTTTTTATTTTGTGTGTTGCACTGTCTGATGAAAAATAGTGAAGCACCTAGATGTTGTTGAGTGTCAATGTAACTGTGTAGACATACACACCATTGGCAGGTATGTAAATGATAAGAGTTGCAGTTCCCTGTGACAGGTAGATGACCACAGTGTTGTGTGTGTGTTTAGTGTTATCAGGCCTGGTAGGTTACATAAGGTGGTGTGACATGTCAGATGGTTGCTGTGAAGGACACAGAGATGCCAAATACTCTTGTGGGGAAACATTATCGGCAACTGACAGTGTTTGAATGGAACCTCATTGCGTGTCACTGTATGCTGGCTGGTCAAATTGTGCAGTATTCAGATTGGTGAGGCATTTGGATGTGACAGTGACCCAGTATTGGTCTGCACGGGAATGTGAGGGCAGGCACTCGTTCTCAAGATTCTGGTCAGCCATATCTGACCACCTCGAGGGAAGATAATCGTATTGTGAACCGAGCAGATCGTAACCGCCTCAGATTTACACAAGCCTTCTAAGAATAAATAATGGACTCCTTGCAACATTCTGTGTCATCTCTCACTATTTGTCGGAGACTAACAGCAGCCAGACTAGTGAATTACCATCCTGTGTGTAGACTGCCATTAATAAAACACAAATGGCTGTTTTTTAGAATGGTGCTGTTACCATGAAATATAGAATGCTGATGAATGACATCCCTTTGTGCTCAGTGACAAATTAAGATTCTGCACTATTGTGTACGGTCTTTGTTGGCGAATATGGTGATGAGTTTGGGAGGAGATCCATCCTTCCATGGTTTTGAAGAGGCACAGCCATATTACTCATGGCATCGTGGTGTGGGGAACCACTGAGTATGACTTGGGATCACAATTGGTAGTGATTGTGGGAACTCTGATGGTGTGACATTACTTCCTGTGCTACCACGTGTTGCCTCTCGTGCGACAGTATAGTGGTGCCATTCTTCAACAGCGAAGTGTTCATCCACACGTGGCACCTCTCTTTGATCTGCCTGTGTGATGCTGAGGTACTCTTGTGGCCAACAAGATGCCTAGATATGTGTCCAATAGAACCTATGTGGCAGCAGCTCAGATGTCAACCCCGCCACAGTGACAGTATCTGGAATATTGAGGACCAGATACGACAGTTGAGGGCCGGTTTGTCTCTGGAGAGGATACAGTGGCTTCATGACACCCTTTCTGACCGAATCGGTGTGTGCATCCGAGCCAGAGGGGATGAAACATCGTACTGACCAGTGGGTGTGGACTGCCGAATTCTTTTCACATTTGACTCAATTTTGTAATCACTGAAATAGCATCTTATAGCTTCTCACTTCATAATGTTTCGTTCAGTTTCCTCATTCATATCTGATTGCTTGACTTCTTTTGTCAGGCTGTGTTGTTGTTGTTGTTGTTGTTGTTGTTGTTAACTTTACTGGCCAAATTGGACCACTTGAGTTGCCCCACATTCAGTTTTTCTTTGATAGTTGTACTGTTCAGTTCTTGCGAGCCACCCACTGCTTTATGCACAAAACAAGTCAGAACACCATTGCAGAAGCACTGAAAAAGCATACCAAATTTGAGAGAATGCAAAATCCCCAAGTTTGGCAAAGTTTTACCAAAGCTTGAAATTTAGCATGAACTTTGATGTGAGATGCTTTTAATAGTTCCCACAGTGAAACTCTGCCTCAACTTTTCAGAAAATCCAGACACATTTTGGTTGTATGTGAAGTCTGCCAGTGGCAGTGTTGTCAATGACAGTGCCACTGATTTGGAATTAATAAATACGGTTTTCTGAAATTCCTTCACCAAAGATGATGTAAATAGTCAATAATTCAACCAAGAACTGCGACCAATGTGAGGAACTTGGAAATAGATATCTTCGGTGTAGCGAAACAGCTTAAATAACATAAGGCAGGTCTCCTGCTACAGATTGTGTACCTGTTCTTTTAAGAGTTTGCTGATAAAATAGCTTCAAACTTAACAATTATATACTGCCACTTGTTTGACTAGAGATCCCTGTCTAAAGGCTATAGAGTTCCACTGGTCGCACTGATACTCAAGCAAGGAATTACAGACCCATATCACTGATGTTGATTTGCAGTAGGATTTTGGAACATATAATGCATTTGAACGTTATGAATTACGAAGTTCCTGCATGTTGGAGTAGCTGCGGGTCAGCAACTTCTGTTAGGTACAATGAAAAACCAGTCCAAAGTTGCAAATTTTACTTTTTTTTCACTCGATGACTGGTTTTGGGCAGAGATCCATTTTCAAATCGTCATAACATAGTAAAAAATGGAGTTTCTAAGAATGTGAAAACCATGTCAAAAAGTGTGCAGTGAACAGTTATTGCACATATTGGTAACTGTTACCAATGACAGTACCATCTATATATGTTGTAACTTTATTTTTTACACGGTAATCACATCCTTGGAAATAAGTTTTGACAATGTTACAATGATATGAAAAGGGACCTTGGTCTGAAACTAGTCATTGAGTGAAAAAAAGAAGTAAATATTGCAACTTTGGACTGGTTTTTTATTGTATTATGAATTACCTTGAGGAAAGTGATATGTTTACATAGTCAGTACAGACTCAGAGCATATCTTTCTCGTGAAAGACAACTAGCTCCTTATTCTCCTGAAGCAATAAGTGCTACTGACAGGGGATCACAGATTGATTCCATATTTCTAGTATTCCAAAAAGCTTTTAATGCCATTTCTTAATCAAATTGCACATCTATGGAGTATCATCTCAGCTGTGGGACTGTATACAAGGTTTCCTGTCAGAAAGGTCACACCTTTTAGTAACTGATGAAAATTCATTGAGTAAACCAGAAGTGATATCTGGTATTCCCCCAGGAAACTCTTGTAGGCCCTCTACTGCTCCTAATCTGTATGAAAGATTTATGAGACTATCTGAGCAGTCATCTTGGATTGTTTGCAGATGATGGTGGCATTTACTGTCTGTTAAAGTCATCAGAAGATAGAATATAAAAACCAATTGCAAAATGATTTAGACAAGATACCTGTATGGTAAACACAAAATCAAATAGGGGTAATGCAGGAGTAAGTTTAATAATGAATAGGAAAATAGGAATGCGGGTAAGCTACTACAAACAGCATAGTGAACTCATTATTGTGGAGAAGATAGATACGAAGCCCACACCTACTACAGTAGTACAAGTTTATATGCCAACTAGCTCTGCAGATGACGAAGAAATTGAAGAAATGTATGATGAAATAAAAGAAATTATTCAGATTGTGAAGGGAGACGAAAATTTAATAGTCATGGGTGACTGGAATTCGAGTGTAGGAAAAGGGAGAGAAGGAAACATAGTAGGTGAATATGGATTGGGGGACAGAAATGAAAGAGGAAGCCGCCTGGTAGAATTTTGCACAGAGCACAACATAATCATAACTAACACTTGGTTTAAGAATCATGAAAGAAGGTTGTATACATGGAAGAACCCTGGAGATACTAAAAGGTTTCAGATAGATTATATAATGGTAAGACAGAGATTTAGGAACCACGTTTTAAATTGTAAGACATTTCCAGTGGCAGATGTGGACTCTGACCACAATCTATTGGTTATGACCTGTAGATTAAAACTGAAGAAACTGCAAAAAGGTGGGAATTTAAGGAGATGGGACCTGGATAAACTAAAAGAACCAGAGGTTGTACAGAGATTCAGGGAGAGCATAAGGGAGCAATTGACAGGAATGGGGGAAATAAATACAGTAGAAGAAGAATGGGTAGCTTTGAGGGATGAAGTAGTGAAGGCAGCAGAGGATCAAGTAGGTAAAAAGACGAGGGCTAGTAGAAATCCTTGGGTAACAGAAGAAATATTGAATTTAATTGATGAAAGGAGAAAATATAAAAATGCAGTAAGTGAAACAGGCAAAAAGGAATACAAACGTCTCAAAAATGAGATCGACAGGAAGTGCAAAATGGCTAAGCAGGGATGGCTAGAGGACAAATGTAAGGATGTAAAGGCCTATCTCACTAGGGGTAAGATAGATACCGCCTACAGGAAAATTAAAGAGACCTTTGGAGATAAGAGAACGACTTGTATGAATATCAAGAGCTCAGAGGGAAACCCAGTTCTAAGCAAAGAAGGGAAAGCAGAAAGGTGGAAGGAGTATATAGAGGGTCTATACAAGGGCGATGTACTTGAGGACAATATTATGGAAATGGAAGAGGATGTAGATGAAGATGAAATGGGAGATACGATACTGCGTGACGAGTTTGACAGAGCACTGAAAGACCTGAGTCGAAACAAGGCCCCCGTAGTAGACAATATTCCATTGGAACTACTGACGGCCGTGGGAGAGCCAGTCCTGACAAAACTCTACCATCTGGTGAGCAAGATGTATGAAACAGGCGAAATACCCTCAGACTTCAAGAAGAATATAATAATTCCAATCCCAAAGAAAGCAGGTGTTGACAGATGTGAAAATTACCGAACTATCAGCTTAATAAGTCACAGCTGCAAAATACTAACACGAATTCTTTACAGACGAATGGAAAAACTAGTAGAAGCCAACCTCGGGGAAGATCAGTTTGGATTCCGTAGAAACACTGGAACACGTGAGGCAATACTGACCTTACGACTTATCTTAGAAGAAAGATTAAGGAAAGGCAAACCTACGTTTCTAGCATTTGTAGACTTAGAGAAAGCTTTTGACAATGTTGACTGGAATACTCTCTTTCAAATTCTAAAGGTGGCAGGGGTAAAATACAGGGAGCGAAAGGCTATTTACAATTTGTACAGAAACCGAACGGCAGTTATAAGAGTCGAGGGACATGAAAGGGAAGCAGTGGTTGGGAAGGGAGTAAGACAGGGTTGTAGCCTCTCCCCGATGTTATTCAATCTGTATATTGAGCAAGCAGTAAAGGAAACAAAAGAAAAATTCGGAGTAGGTATTAAAATTCATGGAGAAGAAATAAAAACTTTGAGGTTCGCCGATGACATTGTAATTCTGTCAGATACAGCTAAGGCTTTGGAAGAGCAGTTGAATGGAATGGACAGTGTCTTGAAAGGAGGATATAAGATGAACATCAACAAAAGCAAAACAAGGATAATGGAATGTAGTCTAATTAAGTCGGGTGATGCTGAGGGAATTAGATTAGGAAATGAGCTACTTAAAGTAGTAAAGGAGTTTTGCTATTTGGGGAGCAAAATAACTGATGATGGTCGAAGTAGAGAGGATATAAAATGTAGACTGGCAATGGCAAGGAAAGCGTTTCTGAAGAAGAGAAATTTGTTAACATCCAGTATTGATTTAAGTGTCAGGAAGTCATTTCTGAAAGTATTCGTATGGAGTGTAGCCATGTATGGAAGTGAAACATGGACGATAAATAGTTTGGACAAGAAGAGAATAGAAGCTTTTGAAATGTGGTGCTACAGAAGAATGCTGAAGATTAGATGGGTAGATCACATAACTAATGAGGAAGTATTGAATAGGATTGGGGAGAAGAGAAGTTTGTGGCACAACTTGACCAGAAGAAGGGATCGGTTGGTAGGACATGTTCTGAGGCATCAAGGGATCACCAATTTAGTATTGGAGGGCAGCGTGGAGGGTAAAAATCGTAGAGGGAGACCAAGAGATGAATACACTAAGCAGATTCAGAAGGATGTAGGTTGCAGTAGGCACTGGGAGATGAAAAAGCTTGCACAGGATAGAGTAGCATGGAGAGCTGCATCAAACCAGTCTCAGGACTGAACACCACAACAACAACAACCTGTATGGTACAAAAAGTGGCAGTTGACTGTTAATAATGGGAGTGTGGGGTCATCCATGTGAGTACTAAGAGGGTGAGTGAAATGAAGACCTTAAATATTTTTTTAAATATTTATTGTGCAGAAATGGTACAAAGCTGTATCGCTTTCAAACATAATCTCCGCCAAACTCAGTGCAAGTCCTCCAGTGCTTACAAAGTGCATAAATTCCTTTAGAAAAAATATTCTTTTGGTAGTCCGCGCAACCATTCATTTACCGCTTGGCGTACCTCTTCATCAGAACGGAACTTCTTTCCTCCCATTGTGTCTTTGAGTGGTACAAACATATGGAAATCACTTGGGGCAAGGTCTGGTGAGTATAGTGGATGAGGAAGACACTCAAAATGTGGGCCTGTGATTATTGTACAGGCAGTGTGGGGCCTTGCATTGTCATGTTGCAAAAGGACACCTCCTGACAGCAATCCACGTCAGTTTGATGTGATTGCAGGCCGCAGATGATTTTTTAGGAGATCTATATATGATGCACTGGTGACAGTGTGGTCCCTCTAGGCATGTAATGCTTCAAAATGACGCCTTTTTTGTCCCAAAAGAGTCAGCATAACCTTCCCTACTGATAGTTCTGTCCGAAACTTCTTTGGTCTTGGTGATGAGGAATGGCGCCATTCCTTGTTCGCTCTCTTCGTCGCTGGTTGGTCGAAGTGAACCCAGGTTTTGTCCCCAGTAACGGTTCTTGGAAGCAAGCCATCACCTTCTCGTTCAAAGTGCCGAAGAATTTCTTCACAAGCATCAACACATCGTTCTCTCAGGAGTCAGCTGCTGTGGCATCCATCTTTCACACACTTTGTGAAACTGGAGTAATGCGTTGTGCTGATCCATGGCTAATCCGTAAACATGCTGCAGTGTAATTCAGTGTCACTTGCAGTTTTCCTTCACTATGGCTTCAACTGCTGCAATGTTCTGTGGAGTCACTACTCGTGCCTGACCTGGAAGAGGAACATCTTCCACTGAAGTCATACCATCTGTGAAGTTCCTACTCCATTCGTAGACTTGCTGCTGTGACAAACATGCATCACCGTACTGAATCTTCAGTCATCGATGCATTTAAATAGGTTTCACACCTTCACTACACAAAAACCGAATAACAGAATGCTGTTCTTCCTTCGTGCAAGCTGCAAGTGGGGCGGTCATCTTTATAACGATGTTGTGACGGTATATGTGCATATGCACTATGTTGCCACCTACAGGCCATTCTGCACGCTGTTTGTAGCATGCTTACCAACTTGCAGGATGATGGCGCGAAATTTAGATTTGTTATTAAGTTCAAGGTTTTCATTTGACTCGCCCTCGTAAAAGGAAAATTTTTGGTTACATGATAAAATGCACAAATCTAAAGGCTGTAAATTCAACTAAATACCAAGGAATTAAAATTATGAACAACTTAAATTGCAATGTTCACATAGATAATGTTATGGGGAAAGCTAACCAGACACTGTGTTTTGTTGGCCAAACACATAGAAAATGCAACGCGTCCACTAAAGACTGCCTACATTGTGCTTGTCCACCCACTTTTGGAGTACTGCTTTTTGGTGTGGGATCCGCATCATATATGATTGATGGAGTACGTCAAAGTTCAGAGAAGGGCAGCTCATTTCATATTATCACAAAGCAGGGGAGTGTGTGTCACACATATGATAAGAGTTTGAGTGGCAGTCATTAAAACAAATGTATTTTTTGTTGCAGCAAGATGTATTCGTGATATTTCTCCCAAGTTCTCCTCAGAGTGTAAAAATATTTTGTTGATACCCACCTACGTAGAGAGAAAATATCATTGTAATAAAATAAGAACTTAGAGCTCGTACAGAAAATTGAAGTGTTTGTTTTTTTCTGTGCAGTGTTAGAGCATGGAACAAATAGTGTAAAAGGGATCATGAACCCTCTGCCGGGTACATAAGTGTGAACTGCAGAGTAGTCGTGTAACTGTAGATTCTTTTGAATCATAATTTTCTCAATTGGCTTAAAATCTCTCTAGACTTCCTGTTGAAAATTTGTGAATCTTAAGAAGAGTAATATTTTTATCTTTGTTCTTTGCAACTGTTACCTCGAGTCCATTGTCGCCACAGGTTGTTATAAAATTTCGTTTCCTTGCATTTGCAAGATGTGAAAGAAATGATTCTTCTCTTTTTAGTTTTTGAGGAGGTCATGAGCTCTTGTATTTTTAGGTTGGAACAGACTTTTTGCAAGAACAAGTGGATTCCTGGATGGTTAAGATTTAATAGTTCTATATCTTAGCATATGTTGACAAGCATTCATTATTATGCATGGAAAAAATGAAAATGGAATGTTTTTCATTTTGTTGGTTCTCGTTAACCATGTTTCTGTCTCACTTAAGCTGTACTTGATTATTTCTCAAAGATACTTAATCCATAGAACATGTTAACTTTTGTTTGTTTATGAATACTGAACTTATACCCAGAGATTCCATGGGTGAGATCGTGGTTTTCTTGGAGGATACTTGTAATCCTATTTTTATGGTAATTTTTAGACTGGTGACCTGGGCATGAACTTCATCTATATCGAGAACTAAGAGAGCTAAATCATTCATGACCCCAGGCAGTTTTTTTATATTGGGATTTTGCCACAATTTTGATTTTGGGTTCTGTTTTTTTTTTTTTCCTTCAGATCTTTGTGGTACAATTGAGGGCTGTACTGGAAAGCAATGGGAATAATCCATCACCTTGTCTAAGGTAGGAATTAATTGTGAAAGCTTTGTATACTTCTTCACTGAATTTTATCTAGGAATTCGTGTAGGTTAAAGTTTATTATGATTTTTATTACTCTGAGATAAGATGAAGACCTTATGATCTAAGGATGTTTTAGAAGTGTGTGGTTCTGTGGATAGTATCGTGCTTGTTTTGAAATCTCTCTATGAAATAGAGCTGTTCATTTCTGCACTTGTAATACTCCAGTCTTAGTTTCAGGCTGACAGTTTGATTTTGTCAACTTGTGTGTGGGGAAAAATCTTCATTGGCATTCTCATGTGTGTTTTCGATCGTGTTATAAATTATACGGGAAAAATTTATAGGTGCAGTCCAGAATGGCAATTATCTGGGACGGTTTTATCTCCATTTTTAATAGTGGATGGATTATTCCTGTGGTCCAGTGCTTCAGAATTTTCTGAGGGATCCACACTCTGACTAGGTGTTGGAGATTTGTGATTGCAACCTCATTTACAGTTGGTCATCAAATGAGGGGTGGTTAAAATGAATGTCTTGTCTTTAAGAGGGTGATTGAAATTACTTGTAGAAGCTTGTTGAATATCTCTGTAAGGAACTCTGCATTTTCGTGGTTAATATGTGCTAACTTTCCTTTTTTTTCTCAGAATTAACGCTGGGAATCACATTTTGTAAGATATCTGCCAAAAGCTTTGTAATCTCATGATTGCTTTATCTTGAAAGTTTTACCATCGCTTGTATGGTGTTTTAAGATGTGTACATTTTGTGTGATGATTTTATGGGGGGGGGGACATACTTTGTTTTATTAATTCTAAATTTGATTCTGCTGACTTTTGAGCTTGACGGTTTGTCAAAGGTTGTTGTCTTCCCTCTGCTGGCTCATCACATTCTTTATTCCACCAATAATATTTCCTCTTTAGATTTACTCTTTCCCAAATTTCCTGTGGTTCTCTCGGGTCAAATTTTCTCCTATTTTTATATGGCCATTTCATTGCTACCGTACGGTTAAATCTTACTTTGTTCTTCACATTGTAGTAATCAGTGTGTCTACTAGCCTTAGAAATTTAATGTTGCAGATTTCTCAATGGTGCAAGTTATACGTGCATACATAGTCCAGCTGCCATTAACCTTTTCTGAAGTCAGTGTGTTTCCAGGTTTTTAATATGAATGTTTTGATTTTGAGATAAGTAGTGGTTCCTGCAAATGCTAATCAGCCTTCGGCCATTTTTGTCAGTTTGCTTAAGAGTTGGCCATTTTCCAATATCATCTCGATATTTTTTTTCTTGCCACAGTTGTATTAGTATTTAAGTGATCAACCAATGTATTGCTTCCTCTTGCATATATCTTGTGAAAATGCCACAAAGATAAAATTTGAGAGATTAAAGCCCACTCGAAGGCTTACCAGCAATTCTTCTTCTTGTGAGTCATTCGCGACAGGAACAGGAAAAGGGGAAGAGACAGTGTCAGACAGAGTATCGTTTGCCACACACTGTAAGGTGGCTTGCGGAATATAGTTGAAGATAAATATTATTTTTTCCCCAGCTTCATAGGTATATGAGCTATTTATCAGTTCATTTTAAAAATAGCATTTTATATTGCAGGAATGACCACCTGTCTTAAACATAAAGTTATCAGCTGAATATGAGCAACAGCCATAGAAGAGCCCCTTTTAAACTAATGGATAGTAGCTCTCCTGTTGATAGATAGAAGTTGAAGATTTGCTCTGGTAAATTACAAAATAAAGTTGTCTAATGCTGAAGAAATTTGCAGAAAGTGGCTCATTTATTCCATTTCAAAAAAATTGACTTTTTGTTTGTATTGCATACTTCTCAGTGCTGGAAAAAATATGTTCACCAAATAAAAAAATCCTCAAATCATATAAAAGCATAAGTCATGAAAAGAATTAAACTTGTGTTTACACCTAGGTAAAAAGCTTGATGAAGAAAATCAGAGCCTCATTCAGGCTGAGATTGAACATTGGTGTGAGCTATCAAAAAGATTACTTAGCATATCACAGTTCCTGGGGACACGGGAATTGAGACTTTGAGGAATGACAGATCTTCCGTCTTTTCATTGTGCCTTTCTTTAACTCAACATGTCATCTTCACAGTGACCAGCAATATATCCTTTCCTTAATATTGTTGATATTCCAGTAGACTGCTTATCTGTACTCCAGGTGTGAGTCCTAAAGATCAAATGGTAGTGATTCTTCCTGTTGTTGTTGTTGTTGTGGTCCTCAGTCCTGAGACTGGTTTGATGCAGTTCTCCATGCTACTCTATCCTGTGCAAGCTTCATCTCCCAGTACCTACTGCAACCTACATCCTTCTGAATCTGCTTAGTGTATTCATCTCTTGGTCTCCCTCTACGATTTTTACCCTCCACGCTGCCCTCCAATGCTAAATGTGAGATTCCTTGATGCCTCAGAACATGTCCTACCAACTGGTCCCTTCTTCTTGTCAAGTTGTGCCACATCTCTTCTTCCCAATTCTATTCCGTACCCCCTCATTAGTTATGTGATCTACCCATCTAATCTTCAGCATTCTTCTGTAGCACCACATTCTTCCTACAGATTTTTATTTTTATTTATTTACAAAATAATCATCCAGCTGAGTGAGGTGGTGCATTGTTTAGCACACTGAACTCGCATTCAGGAGGGCGATGGTTCAATCCCGCATCTGGCCTTCCTGATGTAGGTTTTCCGTGATTTCCCTAAATCAATTCAGGCAAATGCCGGGATAGTTCCTGTGAAAGGGCACAGCCTTCCCTAATCCGATGAGACTGATGGCCTCGCTGTTTGGTTTCTTCCACCAAATCAACCCAACCCAATAACCATCAATCCCTAGCTTTATTCCAGTCATGACATTACTGTGGAGTGCCTGACAACCACTCTCTTAAGATGGCAGATGCCTTTGAAAAATATGCAAGACTAAATATATCATAATGGTTTGAATAATTTTTTGTCCCCCGTGGGGGCTCATTTGTTAACTTGTTGTGAACAAAGCAGCGTAGTCATGTCCTTTTGCTGTCAACTTTTTCAGTGCAGTTTAAGAAGTCTTAAGTTTCTTTGTTGCACCTAGCTATCGACAGGTCATGTTGGAGAAGAAAGTACCGGATCTGACTGTAAAGTCCTATTCATTTTTTGTCTAGAATAATTTCTGCATTGTAGGGGATGGAAAAATTGCAGATTATTAAAAATAGTATTTTGATGGTATAGAATGGAATACAAATATTAAATGTGTTTTCCACATGTAAGAGCAATAGATCTGCATTCAGTGATAAACTGCACTCTGGAGGTGTAACAGTGTGGAGGGGACGGGAATGGAGGGTAGAAGGTCATCAGATTGTTATTATGCACTTCCTTCTTTCATAAGTCTGCAGACTGTGTCACAAGATGCGACTGTAGAAGGTTTCACAAAGGTACAGTCTCTACACCATGCCTCATGAATGACTGGCGACGCAGTCCGCAGCAGACATGCCGGGGGTATTTATTTTCTTCAGAGTGCATTAACATTACATGGAATAAAAGTCTGAGTTACTGACAACACTAATGCAAGAAACACACATTGACAGTCTACATAAATCTCTGCACACTGACCTACACTGCTAGAGGGGAAATTGATTCTTAGTTATCGTGTGTGGCAGCTGTGGTATTGTTTCAACAAAGGCATCTCCCTCTGAGTGCTGCTTACTTTTTGTTTCGTGGACAGATGTTTTCTCGCCAGAATTTTCTGTCCCGTTCGCATATGAGGGTCGTTTGAAAAGTTTGCTGAAGGTCAGTGTTACCACAGAGTTGGTCATGTGTTATTCATTGGACTATTGCCTGTAAACACGTGCCACGTCAGTGCTCCTAGAAGAGAGCTGTGGTGGTGACGTGGCTCTGTTGTTCCCATGTAGTGATTTGCGAAAATCGAAAAATTGAGATTCGAGCAGTGATTAAGTACTTTGTAAAGAAAGGTATGAAAGCAAAGGACATTCATGCCTATTTCCAGAATACATTGGGGACTCTGCTCGTTTGTATTAAACTGTTGCCAAGCACACAAATGAATTTAAATTTGGTCGGGAGAGCTTAGTTGATGATCTGCGCAGTGGTGGGCCAAGATGTCACTAATCCAGAAATGATTGCAAAAGTGCACGAAATGGTAATGGAGGATTGCCGATTGAAAGTGCATGAAGTTGCTCACGCTTGCCAGATGTCATCTGAAAGTGTATGTCACATATAAACTGAAGAATTAGAAATGAAAAAATTATCTGGAAGATGGGTGCCGCAACTCTTTATGCTGGATCGCGCACATGTGCTGTCGCCATGGCAGAATTACATGAACTGAGATATGAATTGCTGCCACACCCACCTTTTTCACCTGATATGGCTCCACCAGACTGCCATCTCTTCCAAAATCTGAAAATTTTTCTTGGTGGACGAAAATTCACTTCAAATGAAGAATAGATAGCTGGAGTTGACAACTGTTTTGACAACTGTTTTTCAGGCCTGGAGGAACTAGTTTTCGAGATGGGATCAAGGCACTAGAATGTTGTTGGACCATGTGCATTAATCTACAAGGAGACTACATTGAAAAATAAAAAGAATTCAGTGATGTAAGTACGTTTTTCTATTCCGTTCCACGAACTTCTCAAACCACTGTCATATGTGAACAGACAAAATATCTGAGCTTCTGTTTATAGAGTGAAGTTATTTTCAGTTTATTAAATAATTACTTACTTGCAGTTGTCAAGTGAGTATTTATGTAACATAGGTTACTGCAAACAGTGGCTGAGGAGTACAGTTGTGTGATGTTATTCACCTCTGTAGTGCAGGATTGGTAAATAAGGCATCTCGCTGCTTTCTGTTGTTGACAGTGTATTGTAAAACTGTAATTATGTTGGAGTCATTTGGCTGTGAATTAATGGATGACCAATAAGTTTTAGTATACTTCTGTCACCATTAAATGTGTTACTGGTAGGTTGCATAAATCTCTCCCATTCAGGAACTGCTGCCACCAGTGGACCCACTTACCTCACAGCCACAGTATATGTTCCAACATGGGTGTGTGTATGACTGATGGTATGAGACTGATTGTGTTGAAGTCTACCTGCTGTAATGCAATGCTTGACTTGCATTGAAATATCTGAAGTTTCATGACATCATGGTGAACTACTTCTTTTGCAGAGGGTGAGTTTAAGGCTCTGGGCCTCTTCAGAAGCTGGGACAGCTCAGAAGCTGGGGTGACGCATTTGATACCCCTCGTGTCGTGAAAAGTATTCCGACCACTGATAATCGAGGCAATGAAATCGGTATTGCCAAATACATACTGACAACATATTACACCTGGGAGAGGATCTTTAGGGTGGTAGACAGTTGACGGCTCCTACTCTGGACCCTTTTTACGTAATACAGGTAGCACACTTAACTGCGAATACTGTACTTTATGGACTATGACACTATGAGCTATGAGACACATCATAATTTTAACGCAGTTTCTTTAAAAAATAAGTTTCACCCTTCTTATTAGTAGATTGCAAAGACAGACTAAAAAAATTTTTAGTTTATAAAACTAGAAGGACATTTAAAATCCCAGAAAATAATCATCTTCTAGTGTTCGCCATTTTGCATTCTGTCCTCTATTTGGACATTTAGTCTTACTCATTTTTTCAGTTCTTCCTTAATAACCCACCAATTGCGAACAGTTTTTTTTTCTGTTTGTGGAGGACCGAAATGCCTCTCAGCTGCCCCTGTTTCTATGTTCTTCTGCATATGCTATCACTTTCACGTTATAGCACGCATCCGTTACAAAACTAGCTACTACAAAAATATTGTACTGTTACAGATAACAAAAATCACTTACAATTCAAGTAGAATGCAGTGTTTCACATAGGCTAGAGAGAGTTCTGGGTTTGTGACGGTGGGTCGGGAGAGTGTATTAGCAAGCTTGTGAATCCCTGCAACTCATGTTGATTACATTGGTGCACTGCTGCTGCCAGCTGAATTCAAGGTTAGCAGATAGAGGTTTCCCTCAGCATCGAATGTATGGCCATTTTTAAGGATGGTGGGAATTTTAATTCAAACAATGGACATTTCTATATTAATTTCAAGTATAAGATGCACCAGAATTTTTGAGGCAATTTTTGGAAGAAAAAGATGTCTTATAATTCTGAAATATGATAAACACTAAGTTAATAAACTAAAAATACCTCCATTATATAAACACAACCTCATTGAGTTTCTTTTGTCTATCCACATAACAGAGCTGGACAGGAAATGCTGGAGAGGTATAGTCTGCCTGCAAAATGAAAAGCAAGCAGCACTCACAGTAGCAGAAGTTGCCTTTGCTGGAAGAACACCATACAGCATGACTTAAAACCGAGTTCCCCTCTATCACTGTAGAACAGTGTAAAGAGATTACATAAATTCTCTCCATATTTGTTTCTTGCGACAGTATTATTAGTAACTCAAATCTGTATTTCAGCTAGTATTAACTCACTTCGAGGAAAATAACCACCCACTCACCAAAAATGTCTGCTGTGCACTGCATCACCAGTGATTCGTGAGGTATGCAGTGGAGTGCTGGTGTGGCTTTGTGAATCATTCTGTGCTTGCTTCTTGTGATGTAGTGGGGTAGATAGAGTGGGGAGGGACCTGCTCGCTCTTCAGTTTGTGGACCTATGAAGGAGGGAAAGTGCATGACCAGAATCCAGTGACCTACATTCCGTCCCACTTCTACCCTCTACCCCTCCACCTCCAGCCTTTTACACCCCTAAAACTCAATTTATCCATTATCTACTGTGCTTGGATGTTGAATACACATTTAATATTTATCATACTTAATTTCATATCATTCATACATCATTTTTAATAATCTGTGACTGTAAAACTAATTGTGTTGGAGTCACTGGGCGTTGAATTAATGGATGACCTACAAGTTAGTACACTGTTAATCCTAGAAAAAAATGAATATGACCTTTTTTGTAGGAAATGTAGTGCAGGTTTATTTTGTACTGGTAAACATTTTTGCTAGAAGCTGTGGTTATAGAGCTATCAAAGAAAAAATAAGTGACCTTTAAATGCCACTCCACCCCTATGCTCACATGCTACTGGTGGGGATTTTTAGTATGTTGTTCATGACACCCTCTCTTATTGCTGAAGAAAAAAAATTGCAACTACAAAAATTTTTCCCCTATTTGACTTTTTTGGTCTTTGTTGACTGGACTATAAAAGCCTTTTAAAGTTCTCAGGAATAACCTAAAATGAATATAAATTTTTTTCCTTTTTTAATATTTAGCAGTGGAGTAAGGTCGGGAAATTTGTGTTGCATAGGAATGTGTATGTAGTACTTTTTTAAAAGAAGAAAAACCAGCCCATTTCCATAACTATCAGATTTACATTTATTTTTAAAGGTGTTACCAAGAGCTCAAGAAAAGGAATTTTACGTCTGGGGGCTGGTAGTGGGGTGGGGCACTGTGGTTGCAGGATGGAGGGGGGGAGGGAGGAAAGGGGACTGCCAAATGTGGTATGTCAGTTGTGTAAAAATCAATGGAAAATCCAGGATGGAAAGTAACAATAGTGTGAAAAGGGAAGTTGGTACTCACCATATAGCAGAGATGCTGAGTCGCAGATAGGCACAGCAAAAAGATTGTCACAAATATAGCTTTTTGCCAGTAAGGCCTTCGTCAGAATTACACACACACACACACACACACACACACACACACACACACACACACACACAATGGCCACTCACGCAAACATAACTTTATCTATCTCTCTCTCTCTCTCTCTCTCTCTCTCTCTCTCTCTCTCTCTCTCTCTCACACACACACACACACACACACACACACACACACACACACACACACACACACACACACACACACACACACACATATATATATATATACTGACACAAGCAGACATGTGTAAAGGCAAAGAGTTTGGGCAGAGATGTCAGTCGAGGCAGAAGTAAAGAGGCAAAGATGATGTTGAATGACAGGTGAGGTATGAGCGGTGGCAACTTGAAATTAGTGGAGGTTGAGGTGTGATGGGTAACGGGGAGAGAGGATATACTGAAGGGCAAGTTCCCATCTCCAGAGTTCTGACAGGTTGGTGTTAGTGGGAAGTATCCAGATAACCTGGACAGTGTAACGCTGTGCCAAGATGTGCTGGCCGTGTACCAAGGCATGTTTCACCACAGGGCGATCCTCATTACCAACAAACACTGTCTGCCTGTGTCCATTCATGCGAATGGACAGTTTGTTGCTGGTCTTTCCCACATAGAAAGCTTCACAGTGTAGGCAGGTCAGTTGGTAAATCACGTGGGTGCTTTCACACGTGGCTCTGCCTTTGATCGTGTACACCTTCCGGGTTATAGGACTGGAGTAGGTGGTGGTGGGAGGGTGCATGGGACAGGTTTTACACAGGGGGCGGTTACAAGGGTAGGAGCCAGAGGGTAGAGAAGGTGGTTTGGGGATTTCATAGGGATGAACTAAGAGGTTACGAAGGTTAGGTGGATGGCGGAAAGACACTCTTGGTGGAGTGGGGAGGATTTCATGAAGGATGAATCTCATTTCAGGGCAGGATTTGAGGAAGTCGTATCCCTGCTGGAGAGCCACATTCAGAGTCAGATTCAGTTCCGGAAAGTATCTTGTCACAAGTGGGGCACTTTTGTGGTTCTTCTGTGGGAGGTTCTGGGTTTGAGGGGATGAGGAAGTGGCTCTGGAAATTTGCTTCTGTACCAGGTCGGGAGGGTAGTTGCGGGATGTGAAAGTTGTTTTCAGGTTGTTGGTGTAATGGTTCAGGGATTCCGGACTGGAGCAGATTTGTTTGCCACAAAGACCTAGGCTGTAGGGAAGGGACTGTTTGATGTGGAATGGGTGGCAGCTCTCATAATGGAGGTACTGTTGCTTGTTGGTGGGTTTGATGTGGACGGATGTGTTAAGCTGGCCATTGGACAGATGGTCAACGTCAAGGAAAGTGGCATGGGATTTGGAATAGGACCAGGTGAATATGATGGAACCAAAGGAGTTGAGGTTGGAGAGAAAATTCTGGAGTTCTTCTTCACTGTGAGTCCAGATCATGAAGATGTCATCAATAAATCTGTACCAAACTTTGGGTTGGCAGGCCTGGGTAACCAAGAAGGCTTCCTCTAAGCGACCCGTAAATAGCTTGGCGTACGAGGGGGCCATCCTGGTACCCATGGCTGTTCCCTTTAATTGTTGGTATGTCTGGCCTTCGAAAGTGAAGAAATTGTGAGTCAGGATGAAGCTGGCTAAGATAATGAGGAAAGAGGTTTTAGGTAGGGTGGCAGGTGATCGGCGTGAAAGGAAGTGCTCCATCGCAGCGAGGCCCTGGAAGTGCGGGATATTTGTGTATAAGGAAGTGGCATCAATGGTTACAAGGATGGTTTCTGGGGGTAACAGATTGGGTAAGGATTCCAGGCGTTCAAGGAAGTGGTTGGTGTTTTTGAAGGATGGGAGACTGCATGTAATGGGTTGAAGGTGTTGATTTACGTAGGCATACGTTCTGTGGGGGCTTGGTAACAAGCTACAATGGGGTGGCTGGGTTGATTGGGTTTGTGAATTTTCGGAAGTAGGTAGAAGGTAGGGGTGCGGGGTGTCGGTGGGGTCAGGAGGTTGATGGTCAGGTGAAAGGTTTTGTAGGGGGCATGAGGTTCTGAGGATTTCTTGAAGCTCCTCCTGGATATCAGGAATGGGATTACCTTGGCAAACTTTGTATGTAGTGTTGTCTGAAAGCTGACGCAGTCCTTCAGCCACATACTCCCGACTATAAAGTACCACGGCCGTGGAACCCTTGTCCGCTGGAAGAATGACGATGGATCGGTCAGCCTTCAGATCACGGATAGCCTGGGCTTCAGCAGTGGTGATGTTGGGAGTAGGATTAAGGTTTTTTAAGGAGGATTGAGAGGCAATGCTGGAAGTGAGAAATTCCTGGAAGGTTTGGAGAGGGTGATTTTGAGGAAGAGGAGATGGGTCCTGCTGTGACGGAGGACGGAACTGTTCCAGGCAGGGTTCAATTTGGATAGTGTCTTGGGGAGTTGGATCATTAGGAGTAGAATTAGGATTACTTTTCTTCGTGGCAAAGTGATATTTCCAGCAGAGAGTACGGGTGTAGGACAGTAAATCTTTGACGAGGGCTGTTTGGTTGAATCTGGGAGTGGGGCTGAAGGTGAGGCCTTTGGATAGGACAGAGGTTTCGGATTGGGAGAGAGGTTTGGGGGAAAGGTTAACTACTGAATTACGGTGTTGTGGTTCCAGATTGTGTTGATTGGAATTTTGAGGTTTTGGTGGGAGTGGAGCTGGAGGTGGGAGGTTGAGTAGATGGGAGAGACTGGATTTGTGTGCAATGAGAGGAGGTGGAGGTTTGCTGGAAAGGTTGTGAAGGGTGAGTGAGTTGCCTTTCCGGAGGTGGGAAACCAGGAGATTGGATAGTTTTTTGAGGTGAAGGGTGGCATGCTGTTCTAATTTGCGGATGCTCTGAACAGCCGGTGCGGATGTGGGAGAGGAAAGATTGAGGACTTTTATTAAGGATAGGAGTTGACGGGTGTGTTCATTGGCTGAGTTGATGTGTAGGTGAAGGATTAGGTGGGTGAGGGCAATGGATTGTTCAGTTTGGAACTGGTATAGGAACTGATGGAAAGAAGGGTTGCAGCCAGAGATGGCAACTTTAAGTGTGAGGCCTTTGGAGGTAATGCCAAATTTCAGACAAGCCTGAGTAAATATACACGCACAAGCAGGCATGCATCACATGTACATGTCTGCTATCTCTGGCCACTTTGGTTAGACTGAAACTGTTGCATTGAACAAAATCAGCAATCTGGAATGGGCCAGAAGGGGGGGATCAGGGTATGGGTTGAGACATAAAATTTGTCTGATAGAGCATGCAAGGTCCAGAAGCTAGGATGACGAGGCTGCAAGGTGCAGTATCGGGTGGTTGGGGGGGGGGGGGGGGGTTATTGGGAGCAGGAAAGGACAGGAACAAAGAAGGGGAGAAGACTGGTTGATGAATTGGCAGAGGGCAGTGCAGAATGAGGGTGGGAGGACATGAATTTGAGCAGATGTGGGACAGGAGGAGGGGAGGGGATGGAAACTTGGTAGTTGGAGGGTGTGGGGACCACAGATTACCATATATTGAAGCCAGGGTAATGCTGGAAATGGAGAAAATTTGGAAGGGTAACTACCATCTGTGCAGTTCAGAAAAGCTGGCGGTAGAGGGGAGGACCCAGGTGGCCCGATTTGTGAAAATGCCATTGAAATCAAGTGTGGTGTGTTCAGCTGCATGTTGTGCCACAGTGTGGTCCACTTTACAATTTATTACTGTAGCTACATTGTACACCAGTCAACATTAGATAGACGGTGTCAGTGGTACAAGATTAAGACTACACAAGCATTATAATACAAGACCAAATTAGCAGAAGCGTCCATAATAATAAAAGAACAAATTTGCGCATGTGTGGCATAACACTTAATGGCATAGTGGGAACATGTTATATAGTAGTGCATAGTTTAGGCAATCCAGTTTTCTGTTTCACTGTGAAAGAACTCATTTAAACCGTATAGTGGTTCTTGGCATAGGTTTTGCTACATCTTTCTTCGAAATTTCACCATTTCCAAGGATTGGGTTTAGTTCTTAGTGGTTGAACATTTTAATTGCTACTTTTGGATAGCTGTCCATTGTCACGGAGCGACAGCTTGGGATGTCTGTTTTCCTTACTGCATGCATTAAGATTGTGGACATCACTCCTATTGGTGAATGTTTTCACATACATGAAACAGGTGAAGACACATTCACTGAGAATTGTCATCACTCAGAGAAATAAGAACAGTAGTTTTCAATAGTCCAATTTTCTACTTGATGTTATGATACTTATTGTTTTTTCCTTCTGTTTTTTCCCCTTTATTAGTAGTAGTAGTAAGTAGTAGTTAGCAGCAGCAGCAGCAGCATTATGTTCTTCAGCCTGTAGTGACACCATAGTCACAGGCCATAGCTGATATGGGTGTGAAGCAGTAAATAATATACCATCAGTGTATACTTATCAGTTATCACATGCTTCAGTTTCCTCAGGAGGTATGTCTCATGACGGTCTGTCACATGTGTGGTGTGTTCCTGCCAAGTGAGTTTACTATCCACTGTTAGGTTATCCTTTGTCACTGAGGCTGTATACCAATGTTTCCATTCTTTCTTCATTTATTTTCGTTTTGTTTGTAACAAACCGTTCCTTGTAGTGTCAAGCAAAGCATCTACTACTTCTTGAGCATTGCTGGCATCAATGCCTTTTGAGTACAGAGTTTTCATCTGCTAATTCCAAGTACTACCCATGAGAGCTTGTCATTTACAAAACTAGGAAGAGGAGGGGGCCCATTGCCAAACCCTGTGGCACACAGTATTCTGACTTCCTTCATGTGATACTTCTCCTTGGATGGAAACAATATGCCATCTGTTTTCCAAAGATTTGAGGGTTGCCAGAACAGTGCCTCCAATTTCATATTTGCTGAGCTTGTTCAGGAATACATTGTGAGGAATGCAGTCAAATGCATTACCTTACTAGTGTAACAAAGTGTCAATGCTACAGATTATTTTTTCTCAAAACTGTGCTTTTCTCTAGTAACTAGACCTAATGCTGCTACTGTTATAGAATTGCCTTTCTGGAAACCATGCTGTGCATCTGTGAAGAGTTCATTAACTGCAAAGTAATTTGGTATTAGGCTGTTCATTGCAGTCTCAATGATTTTAATGAAGATTGGAGTTAATGGGATTGATCTGAAGCTTGCTGCCATGGCTGTGTCACCCTTCCCATAAACTGACACTGTCCGTGTAAGTTTTGGCAGTCTGGAAGCAATGAAGCACATCTTACTGCTCAGCAATTTCATGGATAATTTTCTTGGGTACATTAACACACATCCCATATACATCCAGACTGTCAGAAGATTCATAATATTTTACAATCTTTATTATTTCATTTTTTGTTATTCCTTCCATTTCATCATGGTGCTCATTTTGTAATTTATTACAAAATATATATTGAAGTCTGAGATTGTACTTACAGTGTTTTCCACAATGCCAATAAAACAACTTATGAAGTCATCTGGACTACACAACTTCACGGAGAGGTGGGTTTTTTCTGTGTTCACTTATCACGACCTAGGCTGCATTGCGTGGGTTGTGAGCTCCTTCACTGAACCTATTGGTGCTTTTCTTTTTGGCTTCATACCCCTTTTTATAATGTCTTTTTGCTTGCAAATATCTGCTGTAGAACACTTCATGTGCACTGGGATCTGTTGCTGTTTTGTTAATAGCAGTACTACGCATTTTAATTTTTTCAGTTCATCAGTGTACCATGTTTATTCTTTCACTCTGTGGTCATGTTGTGACATGATAGCAGCACCTTTGTTTGTCTTTTGTGGATACATGTAGTCAAATTTTGCTTTGATCTGGGAGAACTCTTTAAATGGTTCAGTTGCTGCAATTTCCTGCTCTTGGCCACAGTTTGAAGGTGGCCATTCATCCTGGTGGACAGCTGGTTGGTAGTTGTACCAATATACGCATAAAAAACTGTGCAATGATTGTAACACAGCTGGTATATGCAGTTTCCTTGGTCGTTTGCCTACCCCAACGAAAATGAAAGAATAGGAATAGGAACCATTTTGGCATTTGTGTGGAGCCATTTAGGAAAACAGTATTAGTATAAACATAGGACTCATAAACTATAAAGTCTGCTAAGAGCAACACAAGTCTATTTACTTTTAAATACCAGTTGCTTTAATAGCCAGCGGATGCACAAGTACCAATTACAACCTAAGAACGGTGAGAAATGAAAGTTCCCATGGTTATGGATTGTGGCACATTGCTTAACTGAGAGTTATGTTAACAAGATAGACAACTGATTCAGCACTCATGTTATTGGCAGCTCCAAATGTCTTCAGTGCCTTTATCTCTACATCAACATGATACTCTGCAAACCACCGTACAGAACATGGAAGAGGGTACCCCTTACAGCTACTAGTCAATTCCTTTCCTGTTGCACTTGCAAATAGAGCAAGGGGAAAATGTCTACATGCTTCCATAGGAGCCCCAGTTTCACAGATCTTATGTGCAGTGTATGTTGGCGATGCTAGAATCATTTGGCAGTCAGCTTTTGATGCTGGTTCTCTAAATTTTCTCAATAGTGTTTCTCAAAAAGAATATTACCTTCCCTCCAGGGATTCCCATTTGAGTTCCCAAAACATCTCCTTAACACTTGTTAGTTGTTTGAATCTACCAGTAACAAATCTAGCAGCCCGCCTCAGAATTGCTTCGATGTCCTCCTCCAATCTGACCTGGTATGGATCCCAAAAACTCGAACAACACTCAAGAATAGTTTGCACCAGCATCATATACGTGGCCTCCTTTATAGGTGAACCACTTTTTCTCAAAATTCTCCCAATAGACCAAAGTTGACCATTCACCTTCTGTACCATACTTCTCACATGCTCGTTCCATTTCATATCGCGTTGCAACATTATGTCCAGAATTTTAAATGACTTGACTGTTTCAAAGAGGACACTAGTAATACTGTAAGCAAACATCACAGATTTATTCTTCCTACTCAATCACATTAACGTACATTTCAGTATAACACTGATGCTGCCTTCTCAGTTGCTCCATGACAACTGTCATGTGCTGATGAGAGGAGCTGCCAACATTGTTGCAGCTCTGAGCTGGTGCACACTTGATAACTAACTGTTTACACAGCCTGCTGTAACTACATGGATCTTGCTGTGGAACTCAGGTGAGGTCAACTACCCACTGTAACCAGCACACCACTTCCCATTGTTGATCATCCACAACTGAAACCGTAGTCTACATAGCAGTGTTGAGTCAAAATTATTCAAGACACAAAAGAATCATAGACATAAGCTGTCAGTAGACACTGATTTATATCAGTGGGGTGAGTTGAAAATTTGTGCCATACTTGGACTTTAACGTGGGTCTTTCGCTTATTAGGCAGATGTGCTGACCACTATGCCATCCAGACAGTGGTCACTGAAGCTGCAAGGACTATCCAAGCACACCTAACACAACTTGCCCCAGTGATATAAATCACTGCCCACTGGGTGCCAAAGTCTTGAATTCCTTTGTGTCTAGATTCATAGTGACTGCAGAATCAAAATGGTGTCTTTCCTTTTGGACATGTCCATGTAATTGTGGTCATCATTGTGTCCAGATCATGTAGTGTTCAGCACATCTGCCTAGTAAGCAGGAGACACAGGTTCAAATTCGGGACTGGCTCAAATTTCAACTTGCCCCATTGATATAAATGTCTTTAATTCCTTTGGGTCTTGATTTATAGTTGCTGCAGGATCAAAGTGGTGTCAGTTCTTTAGGTCATGTCCAAAAGAACAGACACCACTGATATCAAAATTATATTATTCATTCACCATCACCTGCAACATTAAGAAATGGAGCCTATGTTGCATTGTCGAATCAGAATTTTGCAATACGTTCACCCCCATCCACACTATGAAGATGTCTTGCTGCATAGCAGTGTGTCAAGTAAAAATTTTTAATACATCAACCAACCACAAGGATACCTTGAATCTACTTTGCAGTGGAAAAAGGAAAAGATTATTGAAAACTTGGGTCTCAAATTCTATTTGTAACATTAGATACTCCATCAGTCATAGTCAGTTTCAAATGAAAATCAAATTGCTAATAATCTTTTGTGATGCCTTGTATGAATGATTAATGAAAAGGGATCAACTAGGCTAACTACTCTTGGCATTTGTTTATATGAATAATTGGAATTTCTTTAAGCACGTCAGAGTAATTGTAAGATATGATACTAATCTACCTGCATAAAATCATATAGGGTTCTTTCTTGCAGCTATTTCCTGAGTTCTCATTGATGTAAACAAGCATAGTTCTCACATTTGATGTTATATCCTGTAATATAAAATTAACATTCTGATAATCTTCCAACAAACAAAATGTTGCACAAGTGTGATTGAAGCCTTGAAGTGTATTCACTTTGTAGAATATTTCAAGCCATTTTAGGGGACAATGAGATGTTTCGTGCTTGCAACCTTCCTTCCTTCAATTACATATATAAAAATTTTTGTTCAGGTCAACATTACAAAACCCAGATGTCCTATGAAAAATACCAGTGACCTGTGTTTCAAATCAGAATTTTCTAGTCACTCTGAGACCAGCACCATTCTTTTGGTAAAACAAGAAAATGTAAATAGACTTTCACTGTTTTGTGAGTGATAGCTAACTTCTCTCTTGTATTCCACCTTCTGTGCTGCAGAGTTGAGTTATTCTGTAAGTTTCTCTCTGTGTACATATTTTTTGCTGGCTTTAAAGTACATAAGATTAAACTTGCATATGTAGCACATACTATTGTCATCATTTAAAGAATACTTACCTTTTGTCAAATTGTGGCATGTGTATGTATTTATTCACAATTTTTGGAATATTCAAAAGCTGGAACAGTGAAGTCAGTAACAAACTGTTGGGAGGCATAATTATTGAACATGTATCATGTTCATTTATTTGTCTTTCAACAAAATACAGAGTGGCCCTGGGATGGATAGCAGGTTATTTAAAATAGCTTGCAGTAATTTTTGTGCAAGCTGTAATGAGAATAATTTGGTCATTGGTCTACATACAAGGATGTTATCAATCTTCATTACTAGTGCCACAGGCCTTTGTATACTATTTTAATTTTTCGGTGATAGAAAACAGGTCTAGCATTCTCATACAGCACTTTATGCTGGGCATAAAGGTGTGATCAAAAAGTAATGGGAATTTTTGGTTTTCTTAAGGAATCTGTATTCATCATCAACTACTTTTTCCCATTTGGAGTAAACCCCCTCAGATTTAATACAATTTTGCCAGCATTTTACCCATGTTGGAAGTACTTCTGGAACCCATTTTTCGTTATAGTGTTTAGCTCCTTCAGCAATTCTGTTTCTCATTGGTGGTGGCAAAGTGACGTCCTTTCGTAGTTCTCTTCAGCCCCAGGAATAGAAAGAAATCACGGGGGCCATGTCCAGTGAATATGGAAATGTGGAAATGTGGAAAAAGTAGAAAACCAAACCAAATTTAATCTTTCCTGCTTATCTTCCTTTTTAAAAAAATCACCCACACTGTAGTAACATTTACTTTTCAGATATTTTTCAGTGTTTGCTCCTGTTGGTTCTAGCTTGCAGTCCTTGATCTTGGACTATTTTTTGTCAAGCTTCAAAGGCTTGTAATATAGAGTATTTTCAAACAATGTCAGTCTGTTGTTTCATAAGCATGTGAAAACAGAATTCCTTAATAAAGATATGAGATTTTTAGTGCAGAGAGAAGTGTCTCATATACATAAAATAAAAGGAATTGTCAAGACTTCAAGGCTTGCAAATAATGGTTTGCATGATTGTCTACAGTTTGTTTCAGTGATAGCTCTGAAATTTTTTCTGTTGCTTGAATACTCTGAGGTGGTTTCCTTTTTTCAACACCCCAAAAAATTATGCTGCATCTTATGACTGATATAAAATATGCATGGTACGCAATTTTCTTAACAGGTAAGTCAGTTACTTCATTTAGAACCCCCATTGCATAATAAAAGCTATTTAACAGCATCAGTAAGTGTCTGAAAGATCAGTCCATCACAAGTTTTTGTTTATAGTCATTTCAAGAACTAAGAGATTCTGCAGTGATCAGTTCTCTGCCATAACAACTTAACTGTGTGATATATTCAACAGTTTGTTTGGTCCTTAAGTGTACAATGTGTGTTTTTGTTAGGTTTAGTTTCACAGAATTATTATTTACCCAACTTTTCTAGTTCTTGAAGAGTTTCTAATTTTCTGTGCTAATTCTTCAATGTTCTTACAGTATCCTGCTGTTGAGTCATCTGCATAAGGAATTGTTTAAAGTTACCTTACCTGACATGTCATGTCATCTATATAATATGGAAACAAATGGCATAGTTTGGACCCCTGGGGTACGCATGCTTTTATTTCCTTCCAATCAGAACAGTGCTTTTCAACATTTTGTTGTACATCTACTCAGTTTTCTATTTTTGAGATAAGATGAGAACCAACTTAAAGCTTTTACGTGGAAGCCATAAGAAGCTACTTTAAGGAGCAGCTGCTTATGGTTCACCATATCAAATGCTTTAGTGAGATCACAGATACCAGATGAACACTCTGTTATCAAGACATTGGCTTATTTTAGTGATTAGTTCATTAATAATGTGCACAGTGCTTTGCCCTTCCTAAATCCATACTGATTATTAACAATGTTATGTCTTTTGTTAGAAAAATATAACTGGTTATACACTAACCACTCAAATATTTTAGAAAAAATTGGTAGTATTGATAATGAGCAAAAATTTCCTATCTCTTTTGTCTCCTCCTTTTGTAAATAGGTCGAACTTCTGCATATTTCTGCCTGTCCAGAAAGCAGCCCTCATCAAATGATTGAGTTGTTATGTGACAGAGTTGGGGTGCAATATTCACATTTTGGCTTTGTTATTTTTGCTGGAATGTCATCCCATCACACAGACTTTAGGTTTTTTAGGAATTTTTAATGTTGGCCACATCATAGCAGGATACATAAGAAATTTGAATTCTTCTGAACTGAATCACATATTGGAATGCGTGTGTGTTCAAGGGAGATCACCAGTTTTGTGTGAAGCTATAAAATAACTGGTTAATTCTTCACATGTATATCAGAATTTTAATTTCTAATTTAGGATTAAAACTTTTTGATTTTCCAGTACCTCTTTCTATCTTAATCTGTCCTACAGCTTTTGATTTATTTTTGACATTTGATATATATATATATATATATATATATATATATATATATATATATATATATATATATATATATATAATGGAAGGAAACATTCCACGTGGGAAAAATTATATATAAAAACAAAGATGAGGTGACTTACCGAACAAAAGCGCTGGCAGGTCGATAGACACACAAACATACACACAAAATTCAAGCTTTCGCAACAAACTGTTGCCTCATCAGGAAAGAGGGAAGGAGAGGGGAAGACGGAAGGAAGTTGGTTTTAAGGGAGAGGGTAAGGAGTCATTCCAATCCCGGGAGCGGAAAGACTTACCTTAGGGGGAAAAGTCTTTAAAGTCTTTAAAGTCTTTAAAGTCTTTAAATACGTCTGCATGTGTCTGTATGTGTGGATGGATATGTGCGTGTGTGCGAGTGTATACCTGTCCTTTTTTCCCCCTAAGGTAAGTCTTTCCGCTCCCGGGATTGGAATGACTCCTTACCCTCTCCCTTAAAACCCACTTCCTTTCGTCTTCCCCTCTCCTTCCCTCTTTCCTGATGAGGCAACAGTTTGTTGCGAAAGCTTGAATTTTGTGTGTATGTTTGTGTTTGTTTGTGTCTATCGACCTGCCAGCGCTTTTGTTCGGTAAGTCACCTCATCTTTGTTTTTATATATATATTATCTATATATATGTATATATTATATGTATATGTATGTATATGTATGTATGTGTGTATATGTATGTGTGTATATGTATGTGTGTATATGTATGTGTGTATATGTATGTGTGTATATGTATGTGTGTATATGTATGTGTGTATATGTATGTGTGTATATGTATGTGTGTATATGTATGTGTGTATATGTATGTGTGTATATGTATATATATATATAGTTTGTCTTTTGTTTTGCCTGTTTGACTATTCTGTCAAATATTCTTTAATACGAGAAGCCCTGATGCCTTCAGCTATCTAAGAGTGTTTACAGTTTGTCATGTGCTGTTATAAAGGGTAAAAATTCATTGAAGATACTCGTGAATTCTTATAAAAAAGCAGTGTAGTTTGTGTTTACTGATCACTGGTTGCTGAATGATCAGGAAGTTGCATTTAGTCTTGAGACAGATGTATTCGAATTTCTTTGACTGAAATTCCTGACTTGTTTCACTGTTGCAGTTTTAACTGAACTTGGCAATGACATAAAACTAGTTGAATGGTCACATATCCTTAAGCACAACATGAACTTTTCTCTAGCACCATAGTTGATACTGCTCACTATATTATCTATACATGTTGCAGAAGATACTGTCACTCTAGTGTACTTGCTAAAGTTTAATATTAGGCCACTTGTAGATAGCAAGTTCTGCAGAGACTTGGCCAATCTGTCATCAGCTCTTACTCATATGTTACTTAACTTTCTACCTGCAACCTACTCAGCAAGGTTTCAAATTTGTCTAGAAACGAACGTGTAGCTGACTAGTCAGAGATATGATAGATTCTAATAATTAATATGCCGTACTCCAGAACTTCAGTTCAGCAGCTTTCAAATAATAGCCCTTCATTCAAGCAATTAAAAGTTTGATTTCAAAGCTTAGTGAGTCCTCTACTTGAATGCATGATCCTCCAAAACTGTTCTCCCCCCCCCCCTCCCCCCTTTGAAAAGCTCATTGCTAAATTATAACCTGAAAGTGAATATAATTTATCAAGTTTAAATTTAAACTTTTAAGATTTCATCATTCTTACTGATGGACTGCCTCAAACAGTGTGTCATTTAATTACTCATTAAATGTGGCACCTGCATGGTGCCCTTCCTGTTCTTTTGTTTCTTGTGAACCAAAATCCAAGGGAACTGTTTCACTCAGTTTCCCTGAGAGCACCCAGCACAATAAGACTTATCTCTACTTTCATTGACGGGAGAGATCTCTTCTAGAGCATTATTTACGTTCGAAGCTAGCATCCTTTTACCATATTAGTTGGGGTGTATTCTATTGTGTGTGAAACAGTTTCTTTCATAGTAGTAATGTCTGTCACCGTAACATTCACAAACTTGGTGCAGTATCTTGACAGCTTCAAATTAGTTGGTGTAACTTCTGTTTTAACGCATGACCAGTCTGGCAGGTCATACCTTAGTGGCCAACTTGTTAAGATTACACTGGTGAAATCCAAGAACCACAGTACTGTAAACAGCTTCTTAATAAAGGCACTGACTTCATATTTCTGTAGATGTTATTAGAACCCCCTATGAACACAACACAATCAGTCCTTGGGAGATCAGAACATTCTTTGTTAATACTCATCATTATATTGTCAAAATTTGCTCCATGTTTCTTGAAGCCAGAAACTTGAACACTGTCATTCATTGTTCATCAATAATTTAAGAATTTTGTGTGCATGACTATTGCCAAATAGTATAACTTTCTTCTTCTGTAACCATTTTTCCACTGCTGAGCTGTTGTTAGATGTAAATTTCGTGTATGCCTTTGAAAAAAACCATTATTACACGAAGCTGAGATGTCCACACTTTCCTGGTATTTACGGCTGTCTTCTTTTGATCAAGTATACTTTGTGAGGTGAATCAACATGTCCGTCTTGTTTACATTACATTCTTTGCTGTGATCATCTAGTGATGGATAGTGGTGTATTTTCTTTTCCCTAAATACTCTTATTCTCCAGAGCAGTATACTTTTTGTTTAGAGTAAACATATCACTTTGAAGTGCTCCTTTCTTCTGATTATGTTTCTAAATTAGCATTCATATGCATCAGAAACGCACATAAGAGAGGACAGTAAATGATCGTTAGTTACAAATTTTATGCTTACTTTGGAACATCTCTCATGAAACCAGTGTTGACAATTAATTATTGATAATGTTTTTCATTGGATAGATAAAAAATCTACTCATGAAGTGGCAGCAGAGTACACACGTAAGACTGTTGTGCTTGGTAAGCTTTCAGAGCCAGTGGCTACTTCTTCAGGCAGAAGTTTTAAGGGAAAAGGTGAAGGAAAAGGACTGTTGAGGTCTACGAAAAGGGGTAGATTTTGGGAAAGTCATCCAGAACCATGGGTCAGGGGAGACTTAACGTACGGGATGAGAAGGAAAGACAGATTGTTGGGAACTGCATAGGACAAGATATGAAAAATCAGAGCTTACGGGTGGAAGACAGGGTAATATGGAAGACAGAGATTACTACTAAAACATCGTACATGAGTTAATAAGAGTGAGAAGGTAAGTGCATTGTATGTAATGGAAGTGGGATGGGTCAGTGAAAAATAGATGGGAAAGACAGTGAAAGATGTAGAAAACTAAAACGGAGTGAAGCAAAGAGTAGTTAGTGAAGAGAAGCTGAGACAGAAGAAATTAACGTAAATTAAGGCCAGGTAGGTGGTGAGAACCAGGGACATGCAGTAGTGCTAGTTCCCACCTGCAGAGTTCTGAGGAACTGGCATCTGGGGAAGAATCCATATGGCACATGTGGTGAAACAGGTGTCGAGGTCTTGAATGTCGTGTTGTAGGGGATGCTCTGCAACAGGATATTGTGAGTTACCTGTATATACCCTTTACCTATGCCCATTCATCCTAATTGATAATTTGGTAGTAGTCATGCCAATGTAGAAGGCTGAACAGTGTTTACGTAATAGCTGGTATATGTGTTGTTTTCCATGTGGCTCTCCCTCTGATAGTATATGTTTTGCCTGGTACAGGGCTATTATAGGTTGTGGTTGGATGGTGCGTATGGCAAGGTTTGCAGTGGGGACGGGCACAGGGGTAGGAGCCATAGGATAGGGGAATGGGTCCAGAAGGAGCACAGGGTCTGACAAGAATATTGCAGAGATGGGGAGGGCAACAGAAAGCTATTGCAGGTGTGATGGGCAAAATTTCAGAAAGAATGCATCTCATTTCAGGGCATGGTTTTAGGACATCATGGCCGGGTCAAAGTAGTTGATTAACACATTCCAGACCAGGATAATACTGAGTCATCAATGGCATGCTCCGAAACTGTTTTGTGGAGGTATCAGCAGTACCAGGACTGGAAGTGATGGCCCAGAAAATCTGCTTTTTAACTAGGCTGGTGCGGTAATTGGGTGTGAAAGCTGAGGTGAGAATGGTGGTGTATTGCTGTAGAGTGTCTGGATCCGAACAAATTCGTTTGCCTCGGATGCCAATGCTGTAAGGGAGGGGAACATGTGACATGTGAAGGATGGCAGCTGTCAAAATGTAAATGCTGTTGCTTGTTGGTAGGTTTAATGTGGAGGGAAGTGTGTAGCTGGCCTTCGGGGTGGATGAGATCACCATCAAGAAAAGTGGCATGGGATTCGGAATAGGACCATGTGAAATTTAATTGGGAGAAGGTATTAAGAGATTCCAGGAATTTTAGTAGGTCAGCCTCACCATGAGTCCATATGGTAAGATGTCATCAATGTATCCAAACCAAACCGGGGGCTGAAGACTTATGGATCTCGAGAAAGCCCCTTGTAAGTGACCCATGAAAAGGTTGGTGTAGGAAGGTGCCATTCTGGTTCCCATGGCTGTACTCTTAATCTGTTCATGTGTCTGCCCCTCAAAGGTGAAGTAATTGTTGGTTTACGTGGTCTGTCTACTGCAGGAAATTTCCCTTGTCAGAGCCCACCTAATTCCTAACCTATGACATCCTTCCTACTCACCTTATTCAACTTTACTTACCAACATCTATTTCACCTTTGAGGGGCAGATACATGAACAGATCAGGGGTACGGCCATGGAAACGAGGATGGCACCTGCCTATGCCAACCTTTCCATGGGTCGCTTGCAAGGACCTTTCCTGGGACCTGTAAGTCTTTAGTCCTGGTTTGGTTTAGATACATTGATGACGTCTTTACCATATGGACTCGTAGTGAGGCTGACCTGCTAAAATTCCTGGAATCTCTGAAACCCTTTGCCCAATTAAATTTCACATGGTCTGTTCTGAATCCCATGCCACTTTCCTTGATGTTGAACTCATCCTCACCGTAGGACAGCTACAAGCTGCTGTCCACAATAAACCTACCAACAAACATCCTTTACACGTCAAACATTCCCTCCCATGTAGCCTTGGCATCAGAGGCCCACATGCTTCTTCAGATGCAGACTCTTTACAGCAATACACCACCATTCGCACCTCAGCTTTTGCTGCAAGTAATTACCCTGCCAGCCTAGTTAAGTAGCAGATTTCCCAGGCCATCACATCCAATCCTGGTATTGATTCCTTCACAAAACTGCTTTGAAGCACACCATTGATGACTCAGTATTATATTGGTCTGGAATGTGTTAATCAGCTACTTCAACAAGGCCATGATTTCATAAAATCATGCCCTGAAATGAGATCCATTCTGTCTGAAATTTTGCCCACTATACCTAGAATAGCTTTGTCGCCCTCCCAATCTCTGCAGTATTCTTGTCAGACCCTATGCTCCTTCTGCATCCATCTTCCTACCCTATGGCTCCTACCCCTGTGACTGTCCCCACTATAAGACTTGCCATATTCACCCTCCTACTACCATCTACAATAGACCTGTACCTGGCAAAGCATGCACTATTCAAGGGAGAGTCAACTGCGAAATGACACGTCATATACCAGCCTTCTACAGCGCCATTACTACCACCCAATTATCAATTAGGATGAATGGGCATAGGCAGAGGGTATATACTGGCAACTCGCAATATCCTGTTGCAAAGCATCCCCTACAACATGACATTCGTAACCTCGGCACCTGTTTCACCACATGTGTCATCTGGATTCTTCCCCCAGTCACCAGTTTCCCAGAGCTCTGCAGGTGGGAAGTAGCACTACATGTCCTTGGTTCTCACCACCCACCTGGCCTCAATTTACATTAATTTCTTCAGTCTCAGCTTTTCTTCACTGTAACTAATCTTTGCTTCACTCCATTTTAGTTTTCTACATCTTTCATTGTCTTTTCCATCTATTTTTAACTGTTCCGTTATGTACAAAGCAGTTAGCTTCTCACTCTTATTAACTAACGCATGTTGTTTCAGTAGTAATCTCTGCCTTGCATATTGCCCTGTCTTCCACCTTTAAGCTCTCAAGTTTTCAAATCTCGTCGAATGCAGTCCCCAATGGTTTCTTTCCTTCTCATACCATACAGTAAATCTCCCCTGACTTGCAGTTCTGGACAACTTTTCCAAAGTCTACCCCTTTTTCTTAGAGATCTCCAGTCCTTTTCCTTCAACCTTCTTCCTTCCCCTTCAAACCATCTGGATGAAGGAGCTGCTGGCTCTGAAAGCTCGCCAATCACAACTGTTCTCTCTCTCTCTCTCTCTCTCTCTCTCTCTCTCTCTCTCTCTCTCTCTCTCTCTCTCTCTTACTGTATTTTAATAGTATCAGCTTTAAAATCCAGAGGGAATGACACAGGATGATGATATTGATAATGAAACAGCATTGTGCTACTGTATTTTAAGGACTACAAGATGCTGCAGACTGTTGGATAAGTCTTAATTTTTAAACACCTTTTAAAAAAATTACATTCTCCTATTTATTAGATTGCAAAGCCAGACTATAAATTCTTAGTTTATAAAACTGAACTGACCATTAAAATGACTGGAAACAATCATCTGAACTTAAAGGTTCTTCTTCTCCCTCTTCATCATCGTTGTCCTCTTCATACATAAGATCACCTTCACTGCCATAGATAGTGTTACTTATACCGCACTTCTTGAAAGATTTAACATTGTCTACCCTCCGTCAAGATTACGACTGTTTTATCCACGTACACGCATTTAATTGTAGGTAGTCTTAAACCTCCCTTCAATGTGAATACATGTTGGGTTTCATTGATCATCCATTTGTTCCATTCCTCTCTCGTACACACTTTAAATGATTTATTTACCATGTCTTCAAGAGGTTGCAATTGTGATGCTGTTCTCCCAGAATAACAGCAAGCTCTGTATTTTTCTCATTTTCTCTTTCACAGAATTTTTCAAATGACTACTAAACTAATACATCTCAAGAAGAAAACTCTTCTTCAGTAAAGCACCTTTCCTTCTCTCCCACTCACTGTTACTCCATAATCTCATACCATCCTCATCCACCCTCCCTTGTCATGTACTGTACTAACAAAAGTATTGTACTCTTACTGATAACACAAATCACTTTCAGTTCGAGTCCACTGGCACTGCAGATGGCAATGCTGTGCTACAGGCTAGACAGTGTTCTGGGTTTGTGATGGTTGGGCAGGAAGTACAGTGTCAGCAAGCTTGTGAATCCACGCAACTTATGGTCATTGCGTTGGTGCACTGCTGCTGCCAGTTGACTCCAGTATAGATAGATAGATAGATAGGTTTCCTGCGGCATTGAACATATGGCCATTTTCAAGACTGGAGGTAATTTTAAATCTAACACAAGGCATTTTTATATTAATTTAGAGTATATATTCACCTGAATTAGAGGCAATTTTTCAAAGGAAAAATTGCTTATTATAGTCCCTACAGTATGGTACCTCTTTAATGGCAGACTAATTCATTCCATTCATTTACACTGCATTTATGAATCACAACATAAAAATGTTCAAAACAAAGAGATCTCTGGCACCAGGTACAGTGCACACTTTGCCTTGTTGATCAAAACATATTGCTGATGTCAGAATGGTATTGTACAAAGTTCTTCCTCATTACATTGTATAGAACTTCACACTCGGGTATTAGGCAGCTGCAGTGGGTGGACCAAGTGACAAGTGGCATGTGCACGTGTCATTAAAAGCTGTATGTTCAGGAGGTCATTGTTGAGTACCATCAGAATTATGGCCCAAATTTTTGCATGGGACCAATTGTTGGGACTGATGCCTTGCAAGTGTGCTTTTGTATCTTTAAAATATGAGGTCAGGTTGATGATGATCCCTAGTGAGAGGATTAGTGGGTTTCAGTGATTGTAAGCCCACATAGAACGTGCCACACAAGTGAGAATGTTCTTTGTGTACTAGTGTTCCAGCTCACTTGCTAGAGGACTGTGAACTAGAGAACAGTTATTCAGTAGCTGCATCACTCTCTGTATCCCATCAGAGAAAAATCTTCTAGCAGCAGAGGCACGGTGTGATGACTTCGTATGTCCTATTTCATGTGTTAAGATATATGCAAAATTTTTACTAATTTTCTTCTCAAAATTTTGATATGTAAGTTCCTACATTAAGCATATGTTGTGCTAATTACCAAAATTGCAGAAACAAATCCCCTCCACACACATTATTATTCCGATCATTCAGTTTGTTGTTCTGGTTGCAATGAGATAATTAGTTTCATTAAAAATGTTGGAATCAAAAGTTATTGCAATTACAAAATTTCATACGTTATGCATAGGGAGCATCTTATGAGCTTATATGTAAATTCAAAAGATGAAACTACTTTGAAACTGAAGAGTGCTTTTTTCTCTTTTCAGTGGGACCCATACCAGATAGGACTGAGAGAGTATATTGAACGTATACAGAGAAGGGCAGCACAATGGTCACAGGTTTGTTTAACCCATGGGAGCGTGTCACAAAGATACTGAAGGAACTGATCTGGAAGACTCGTCAAGATAGATGTAAACTCTACTGAGAAAGTCTACTGACAAAGCTTAAAGAAGCAGCTATAAGGGGCGGATGTAATAGAAAATGTAAACATTTATTTAAAAAATAATTTCAGCCACATTTATTATTGTACAAATATAAAATTTTGCATGTGTAAAGCAAAAGAGCTGTGTTTTAATGGAAAAATATAATAAAAATATGCAGGATTAATATTTTGCCAGAAATTTGACTTTTTAATTTGTTTTTTTTTCATAAAAAAGCCATAACTCAAATTCTAATCCTGCAATTAATCTGAAAATTTTATTGTAGTGTCCTGAGAAGGGTATGAGACCATTGACCTACAGTTATTAATGTATGGTACAAACTGTGTCATTAACAGAGTTTCTAATTTTTCAAATCCAAAATAAACTTTTTTGTACATACAGTCATTTAAAAATCAGAATATAATTGCGGGATCTCATACTTCTCAATTCCAGGGAGACAGCTACAAGTTGTGAACAGTTCTGGAAAATTTCACAACATTAGCACAATACTTTTTTGAGAAAAGTCTTCTAATAATGTAAAACAAAGAAAATGAGGTTCAAAGACTCATACTTCTAAAAGTAATAAGCTCACCTCAATTTTAAAATCCTCTATACTGATACTCATTCTCCAGGTTTCTCTTCTCTCCTCTTCGAATCTGCCTGGCCTGTATTTGTAAGTAAGACACTGATTGTTAACTTCCTTGACCTTGCTCTTGTCGATGGTGTAAAATGCTTTTGTTGTAAACACACCAGAATCTATACCAACTGTCCTCAACACTTCAATTCTGCCATTATTTCCATTATTGTAACATAAAACCGCATTACAGACACCTATTTTGAGAACTTAAAAGTCCACAGAATGTACTTTCTGACCATCTAATCCAAGTTCAATTATTGAGGCTTTCATTTGCATTTTGTCTCTTTTTCGTGAAGGCACTTGCTCAATAAATCAGGGTTTGCAAGAAACTGGAATGTGGGCATAATTGCATTCATGACAGGTTATGGTAATGAAGGTTTATGTGAATATGTCTCATTTCTGTTGCTGAACTTACACCAATTATCTTTTTGACACAGATTGTGCATTGGTGTTTGGTCAGTAGATAGTTTCTGGCAAAAAAAAAAAATTGACCGCACAGCACGCCTCATTGCTACTAAATTGTGTGTCTTTTCTGATAGCTCTGCCACAAAACAACTGAAGAGAATCAGTTTCTTTCAGAGTAAGCCATCCGTTGCCACCTAGTGGTTTTCCATCAAGTAATTTACGTTTCTTCTTTCAGCAAGTGGCGAAGCCTACAACCAAGCCTCTTTTGGATGTGGCCACACGTTCCAACTTTTACATTGTTGTATTGTACAGATTTTTGTCTGTTACAGCTTCAAATGAAGAGGAGTCCCCATAACCAAGGTATTTAGTGTATCATCAGATATGGAGAACATCCTCACAACTGCAGCAGCCTCCATGCCCTCACTTGAGCCACTATAATTTTTGGTGCATACTACTACATGCTTTTCTTGCCACAGTTTCTCACTGTCTTCATTGTTGCACATTTTCTTTGTTGCACACTGGTGGCAGTATTTAGATATAATTTCTACATCTAAAACTTTACCTGAGTCAATACCAATAACAGCTGCAACTCTCCAGAGATGTGTGACCCCTTTTTCATCCAGGTCCTCTCCTTGTAAGATTAACATGATAAGCTAATGTTTATACTTGATTATGCTGAGAACCATGAATTACAGTTGAAAGGTAAAAGATAAATGCACATAGACAACACAAAGAAACAGTGGCTGTGTGAATAATGAGAATGTCACTACACATTTCAAAACCTACTTTATGCAGTTAGTGGATTCCCCTACTTTCGCAGCTGCCCGCAATTGCTGGTCTCCGGATGCAAACAACCACCTTGAGCAGTGAGATCATCATCTTGAATTTCCCCGTTCACAAGATGAATGTCCACAAGCTCTGCAAATTGTACTGATAGGACTGTGCCATGTGGACAAACTGTACCTGATTAACATCTCGATTCCTATTATGATCTGCTCCATAAACAAAGAATATCTTACAGACAAAGTGTGAAACAAAATGCCAGCATGGAAACAAAAAGGTAATCAGTCACTGATGAAGGCTATTGACATACACATCACTTGGAAACAGAAGAAGATTCATAGGAGAGTGGATGAAACAAAAATGCAGCTGTAAGAATGCTATGTGCATTACTTCTTGACAGTTATGTGAAAAGATAGTTTACAGCTGATACAATCTTTATTTCACTTTCCTGCCTATCCATATATCAAAATGTTATGTGGATCATCTCCTTTATTGTGTGTGTGTGTGTGTGTGTGTGTGTGTGTGTGTGTGTGTGTGTGTGTGTGTGTGTGTGTGTGTAACTGCATTATACATTAAATGCCAACGAAACAGAACAGGAGAACTATTTGTACTTACAAAATTTACTAAGGTAAGTCTTTCCACTCCCGGGATTGGAATTACTCCTTTCCCTCTCCCTTAAAATCCACATCCTTTTGTCTTTCCCTCTCCTTCCCTCTTTCCTGATGAAGCAACCGTTAGTTGCGAAAGCTTGAATTTTGTGTGTGTGTGTGTGTGTGTGTGTGTGTGTGTGTGTGTGTGTGTGTGTGTGTGTGTGTGTGTGTATCGACCTGCCAGCACTTTCGTTTGGTAAGTCACATCATCTTTGTTTTTAGATATATTTACTTCACCATAGTGTAGAAATAGCGATATATCACATACTTCTGGATATAAATTTAAGTGCTTTCTTCTTGTACAATACTTTCATTACTCATAGTAGTTTTGAACATTTCATTTTGTTGTGTTTCATGTCTGCATATAATATTGCAAATATTTGCATTTGTTTTTATTTTTTTTTAAATTGACATTTAGTATGTAGTGACTTATTTCATGACAGAATATGATAGTGAACCATTCGGTGTGTGATGCAAGGGTAAGAGGGAGCTTGTGAAAACTTGAACAGCACGGTACTGAACTTCGCCCAGGGCTTAAGTCAGGCCATCAAGTCTGAGGATTATGTGGTTGGGAACACAAGTCATCGAAAAGTAATTTCATTGTTCACTGTCTACACTGCTGAACTGTAGATATATTCATGTGTTGGTGTAAGATAATCAGAATCTGACCCAATTGTATTCCACAGGCCTCATAAAGAAAAAGGACCATCACAGGTAAGGAACAAATGACAATAATTGGTGGCATACCTTTAGAACAAAAATAACACATGAGTAATTCTAAAACTCTAAAGGTTGACTGGAGATAAAACAATGTTGATTCCAGGTTTGCAGTGGGATTACATCATTAGGAAAGTGTGAAGTCATCCAAAGGATGAGGTGCCAAAGCAAGGTTAGTACCATACAAAAATTTTTTTTTTTTTTTTTTACCATACAACACAACCAAAAGAGAGGACAGTCACTGCAAGCAACATCAACAAATGAGCAACACTGACAGGAAAGTTTCACTGTGTCACCACAACAGATCTTCTGCTTAACGGTCAAACACAGTATTGCCAGCTCCGTTTGATCCTTACGACAACAGCATTGTCTTCCAGTAGTAAAGTTGTGTGATCAATGTATTAGGCAGACCACTATGTGAAAACATTGTTGGATGTATCCTGAGTGAAAAACGCATAATTTTCCTGCATCAAGCGATGTGTTCACGTTCAGACACAGTTCTAATACTCATGACATTCTTATGGGAGTGGGTTGTACAAAGTTGAGTAATTCTTCTTATCTATGTTGTGATAAAGTGAACTGATGGTTTACTTGTTATACTGAGAAAAGTAAAGGGTCCATTATCCTATCAACATAAGTATTGTCACCTGGTACAGCAGCAATGATGTAATATTATATGCGTACGTATGTTTTAGAAACCTGCATGAAAAGAAACCATTAGGCATAGCCGTATAATAATAAACAACAAAAAAGTCTCCTACAAAATGTGCCCACCTAGGGTCAGTATATTTGCAGTGATGAGTGTGCTGATCTCACATAGGTCTTTGTGAGATGGGCACTGTCCCCTAGATCTAGTCCTCAAACAGATCTCTTGTGTCCTCTTCCCACCACCTCCAAAAACCAGCTACAAAGGAATGCCCCTTTTGCCACCCAGTACCACCCGGGACTGGAACAGTTGAACCACATTCTTTGTCAGGGCTCTGATTATTTCATACCCTGAAATTTGGAACATTTTACTCATGGCCTTCCTCACCTCTTCTAAAGTGGCAACTCCCACAACATCCTAGTCCATCCCTATGCCACTCTCAATCCCAGCCCCTTGTCACAGGAATCATATCCCTGTGGAAGACAAAGATGAAAGACCTGCCCAATCCATCCACCCAGCACTTCCTATTCCAGTCCTGCCACAATCTTATCCTATCGCATCAGAGGCCAGACTACCTGTGAAAGCAGCTGCATCTTGTAATAACTCTGCTGCAATCATTGTGCAGCTTTTCATATTGATAAGACTCCCAACCAACTGTCCACCAGGATGAACGGCCACCGCCAAACTGTGGCCAAGAGCAAAGTGGATCATTCTCTGGCATAACATCCAGCTGAACATACCACGGTTGATTTCAATGGCTGTCTCACAACCCAGGCCATCTCTACCACCAACTTTTTTGAACTGTACTGATGGGACTTATCACACTCCCAAAATCATCCCAGCCTCAGCCTACAGTAACATACTGTCCGCACGTCATCCACGCAACCATTTCTGCTCGCTGTGTCTTTTCACATCCCCTCACCCTCATTGTGCTCCGCTCTCTGCCAATGCACCCACTGGTCCTTCTCCTTCTCTGCTCCTACCTTTCACCACTCCCCATTTTCCCCTCTCCCAGTGTCCTGATTCTCTGTAGGGCAGCCTTGTCTGGCTGCCATCTAGTCCCTGCAGTACTCTCCTCCACCCATAATCTGGGACTTTTTGCCTTCCCCAACACAGTCAGGACTGCTACTTGCATTCGATGCAACGCCATTGCATTCTGGCTGGAGACAGTGGTCATTTGTGTGTGAGGTGTGCTTGCTTGTATGAATGTAAGTATTTTTTTTCTTTTCTGAAGAAAACCTTGGCCAAAAGCTCAGCCTTTTCAGTGTGCCTGTCTGGGGCTCCACATGTCATTTTTATGGTGAGTGCCAACCTATCATTTTCATAATAATGTTGGCACTCCAATATGGACTTTCTGTTGTTTAATAAGGAACTGATCAATAAAGGAATTAAAGTGAAATCACGGGATAATCAAAATTACCATCATGAAATTCCTGTTTGCTCCCTCATGAAGACAAGTAATGTTCCATAAACTAAAAGTGCTGAGATCTATCTGTTTGTTTATTGCTGCAGTATCGGAAGTTACACTTGGTGAAGGTACGTATGCAGTGAACAAACTATTTTTTTATATAAAATAACTATTGTCTTTGTTTTGAACTTGATTACAAAATGCCTGTATTTGATGGTGTTACTTTATTACGATTGATTTTCAATGCTCTGATGGCTTTGTCTCCAGCCACTTACCTACATTTCCTTGAATTAACATTTTTTAATTTAATTACCCTCTTTATAAAATAATCTTCCATAATGAGTATTTATTCTTATTTCTTCATACTTTCTTCATCTCCTTTCCATCTGCAAATGTCTCTTCGCTGCTACTGTATTTGTTTGTGGATTCATTAGTTTGTATCAGAGCAACTTAAAACAGATGTCATTATTGAAAAGTTAAGCATAAAAGAGAGCAATAAGTTTATTTATTTTAATACTGAAATGTACAATTGCAAGAGAGACTGCCGTGTGATCCTAAGAAAGCAACATAGCAGAATTGGTAGCGAGGTAACGTTCAGTCTTATTACATTTAGTGATGGAATTACCTTTCTAAAACAAATGGAAGTTTCAACATGGAAACTCCAGGAGCTATGCTCTAATAGTGTTTATTGGTTTTAAAACTAAAGATATACAGGGAAAAATATCAAAATATTGGACAGTCACAAAAATCTGATAAATCAGTAAATAAAGTAAAACTTGGAGAAAGCAGTACCAACTGAAAAGTAGTAAACACATTTTAGTGGACAACAGACATACTGAAATCACTGAGGTCTCATAAACTATTTGTGAAACTAATAATTTTGTTTCTGAATGGAAAAATTTCCAAAGAAAAATTACTTACAGAAGATAAATGTAATGTCCTATATTAATTTGTATTACTACAGGAACTGGACACAATGCTACACTGTCTAACAATGACATACATCTTATATTGCAGCAGTGGTTACTGTAAAACAAAATGTATCTTCATTTGACATCTGAGTAGCAGGTTTTCTCTGACAGCTTCCTTGCATATTCTAGGACACGGGATGCGCTTCTTCTCGTTGTAGGGTCATTCACTCTCTACAGGGATGGCGGCTTACATGAGGACCTGCAACAATCAAGAAAACCAAATGATCTCTGGGAGCTGTGTCGGGCACTTGCCAAGACAGGTTATTTACTCAAGTCAAAATCATACGCACATAGGATACTACAGTTCGGAAAGTTGCTATGCAGTTATGACAGACATAGGCTGGAAATGATTTCCATGGGTGGCTATACAAGCCTGAACCCACTTTTTGAAAATACTTTCTGCAGATCTGATAGTGATATGGTTCTCATAAGTACAAGTATTTCAGTTTTAACTACAGTGTTTCCTGTGAACCTGGAAAAAGCCAGGCATTTTCAAAATGTTTTCTGTTCCATACCCATGTCGATATATCACCATCTGTGATTTCAAATAGCATTTTAATATTTAAAGCGGAATCTATGTGCTATACACACAGTGCCTGATGTGGGAGGACGGCAGTTCAAATCTGCATCCAGCCATCACGATTTACATTTTCTATGATTTCCGTAAATCACTCCAAGCAAATGCTGGGATGGCTTCTTTGAAATGCGGCCGACTTCCCTCCCCAACCTTCCCTAATCCAAGGGGACCAATCACCTCACTGTTTGGTCCCCTCCCCCCAAACCAACCAACCACAGTACCTGTTGGTGATACAATGTTTACACAATATACCAGCACTGTTTCGTACTTGTCGAGCCGTATCATGAGTTGGGGCTGACAGTTTCAACATCAACAAAAGTATCATATGCTCTTTTTGCAATGCACATTCTTTGTATAAACACAAAATGAAACATAAGGTGAAGGAAGATGAAAGAGGAGGAATGATTATTGAAAAAAATGAAAGCTAGCTGAAATCAAGAATTAGAAACAAAAAGAGCACATGTTGAGTGAAACCTCAAAGATTTTGGCAGAGATAAAAAATGTAAGGAAATGATTTATTCATTCTTACCATGACAAATTTCTACGGTTTGTTCCCTTTAGTGAGCAAGTTACAGTGTATATAACTTTGTAAAACCAGAAATTTTTTTTATTGGCTGCAAATCAAAATATAGCAGTTACTATTTTAAAAATAAAATAATTTGTGGTGTGATTTATACTACTAAGATACTCTTTGCCTTTACAAATGTCTGCGTGTGTGTGTGTGTGTGTGTGTGTGTGTGTGTGTGTGTGTGTGTGCGCGCGCGCGCGCGCGCGCGCGCGCGCGCGCGCGCGCGCGCGCGCGCGCGCGTATACCTGTCCTTTTTTCCCCCCTAAGGTAAGTCTTTCCGCTCCCGGGATTGGAATGACTCCTTACCCTCTCCCTTAAAACACACATCCTTTTGTCTTTCCCTCTCCTTCCCTCTTTTCTGATGAAGCAACCATTGGTTGCGAAAGCTAGAATTGTGTGTGTTTGTGTTTCTATCGACCTGCCAGTGCTTTCGTATGGTAAGTCACATCATCTTTGTTTTTAAATATATAAAGAAATAATTTGTAATTATACATATTCTAATAAATATAAAGTTTTGAGAAAAAGATGTTTCAGTCACAATTTAATAAAAAAGTAAAGAGGAAAAAATTTGCTCCAAAAAACCTGGAATTTGAAAATGATCAATCGCACAACGCCCTATAACTCAGAGTATGCAAAAGTGACTCCAATGCACTTCAGATTTTGCTGCTCCCCAAAGTAAAAAGGCCAGTGGAGTAAGGTCCAGTGAGTGAGCAGACCAAATGTTTTTTGAGATGACATGTTTCCCAAAAAAACCTTTCTGGAAGATGCATAGTGTTGTCAGTTGTGTGCACAGTAGCACCATCTTGTTGAAACATAATTTATTTTGTTTGTGTTGCTATCTTCTGCAGCAGCTGTTAACATCTGTTATTAAATATTATTTCTCTTCAGTTGATGCAATGTAATTAAAAAGAATTACCAGACACATTTCACTTTTATTTTCAAACAATCTTCTGTGGTATTAGATTCACAGGTTTGTACACTTATTTTTTGATTCTTTTAGATTAAAAACATTATGAAGTTGGTCTGCAAGCTACTTGGGGTGTTTCTTTATGTAGTCTGTCCCCCCAGGGGGTCCACAAATCATTTGTGGATACGTGTGTGGCGAGCACGGGACCCCGAGCTAGTGCAGCTCTCTTTCCTTTCCGGGCTGCATACCTTCCTTTTCCACCCTCCCAACCCCCCCTCGTTTTGGGAGTGTTTTGTATCTACGTCTGGAGACGGACGCTTGCGACTGTAAGATGATGTTTCTCTTCTTGGAAAGCCTCTGTCCTCACTTTGTTCTCTTTTCCTTGCCTCTTCTCTTTACCCTCTTCTCCTCTGCAGCACTTGAGACCTCTTCCTTCCTTTTTTTGTTCCCCCATTTCTCTTTCTTTCCTCTCTGTGTGTCTGAAGGCCGACCTACTCGTTCCCACGTGTAGCTGGTGATAGGGTAACGTGTAATTCCCCGCCCCAGGTAGACAAGTAGAACCTGTATGTACCCCCTGGTAAAGGCCAGGCCCAGTGATGGGTGATTACCCGAACTGGTACCTTCCCAATGTGCCAACTAGTCCCTCCGTCTGTTTCTTGGAAGGTGTGACCTGAGGTGTGGACTATCACCTAAGGCATGAGTGCCCTCAGAGGAAGGAGTGTGCCATCGGAGATGCAGCTAATCATGGGGGATACTTTCACAATGGTTTCCTCTACTTCTGCAGCTTCTGCGCACAACAGAAAGCTAGAAGTCACAGACCCTTCTTCCATCAGTGTCACAGTTCCTAGTTGGTTCTTGGTCCGATGAAGGTATGAAGGTCAAGACTTCTCTAGTCAACCCTTTCATTAATCAGAAAGGTGTCGATGCAATTGCAGGTTCTGTAAAGTCTTGTTCCCGATTAAAAAATTGGCACCTTGTTGTCAGAAGCAGTCAGTGCTCCCCAGGCACAAAAATTGCTGTGAACTACACTGCTACACAACTTCCAAGTCCAGGTGGAAGCACCCTGTGCTTTAAATTCATCACACAGGGTGGTTTGTACCCACTCCCATGATGGGTTATCCAATGAGGACATTCAAAATTATGTCTGAACTGGGTATAATGGCCGTACATAGTCATGAAAAGGATTGACAAGGGCTTTGAACCGACCTAAACTATCTTCGACATTTGACAGAGTTACTTACATCGAACATTAAAGCGCGATGTGAGATCATTTCAGTTCGCCCTTACATCCCCAACCCTACACATTGCTATCAGTGTCAGCAGTTTAATCACACCAGCCAGACTTTTTCCAATCCGGCCAAATACATTACATGTGGCAGGGGTGCTCATGAGGGTGCTTGTCCACCTCCATCCCCTCGATGCACCAACTGTATGGGTGACCACGCTGCTTCCTCCAGAGATTGCCCTATTTTCAAAGATGAACAAATTATTTAGGAAATTAGAGTGAAGGAAAAGGTGTCTACATTTGCTGCTCGTAAGTTGTTCGTCACTAGAAAGCCCATTGTCCTCTCAGTGGATAAATATAGCACTGTCCTTGAATCTCCTTGGCCTACTAAGCAGGTTGCCACACAGATTTGTGATCTTACCTTTAGCGCCACAGTCATCAGTTTGGCTAGCCAAAAGATCACCTGTTCAACCTCTCCACTCTAAGGCTCACCCTTCATCAGCTCTTGCTAAATCACGAGCCCCAAAATTGGACACCCAGATTTCAAAAAACAAAGAGCCTACTTGCAAAGATTTTTTACGTGCACTGACCTGCCAACCATCAATTCCTCCCTCTCAACGTCCTGCTTCCAAGAAGGCTCAAAAGAAACAAAGTTCCTCTCCTTCTCTGCCACAGCATGTCTCATCTACAGCAACACATAACGGTAGCCGAACTTGGCTGTCTTCTGTGTTGCTGAGATGCACCGCTGGCGGCCTATCAACCAGCCGATCACTGGCGGCAGGAGCTGCCTCGTGTGCGACCTATGGATCAGGATCTTCTGCCTTCGGCTGAATGCCATACCACGCCATCAGCTGCCAGCTCTCGGTGGTCGTTGATTTGACAGCAACCGTGGCGAGATTTTTCCCTTTTCTGTCCACCCTATGTCAATTATCCATTGCAACCTCCACGGAATTCGCTCCAATTGGGATGAGTTGTTGAGGCTCTTATGATTCAACTCCCCGGTGATCCTCTGTCTTCAGGAAACAAAGCTATTTACCCACGATTGCTTTGTTTTCCCCCCATTTCCAATCAGTCCGGTTTGTTCTCCCCTCTGTTGAAAGCACTCCAGGGGACTTTTAGTTCTTCTCCCTGATACAGTCCATTGTCACCCAGTCTCCATCAACAGTTCCTTTGAAGCTGTTGCTGTACATCTTTCACTTTCTGGATTCACCTTCTCTCTTTGTACCATATACATTCCATCATCCACACCAATGGCAACAGCAGATCTCCTCTAATGACCACTACCCGCTTTGTGGGATCTCTACGTCCTCGTCCGTGAGGCTCCCTATTGATTGACCTCTCCCACCAAGCAGATCTTGTTTTCCTCAACACTGGGGAACCTACATTTTTGTCTGCCTCCATGTCAAACTTCTCTCATTTGGACCTTTTGGTCGGTACTGTTCATCTAGCTCAGCGTTTTGAATGGTTTGTTCTTGCTGATACACACTCGAGTGACCATTTTCCATGTGTCATTTGATTACAGCCACAACTGCCATCTATGCGCCCAAGATGCTGGAAGTTTTCCCAAGCTGATTGGATCCTTTTTTGTCCTCTCTAATGACATTTGATGACCGTCAATTTCCTAGCATCGATGATCAGGTCACTCATGTTATGGAAGTTATTCTTACAGCCACAGAATGTACAATACCTCGTACCTCCCATTTCCCCCGGCACCCCCCAGTTCCTTTCTGGAATGAGACATGCTGTGATGCAATACGTTTTGCACCACCATCAAACATTGGCCAACTGTGTCTGTTATAAGTAATTACATGTGCAATGCTGTTATCATCCACGATAGCCAGAATGCAAGCTGGGACTTCTTTACTATCTCCTTCACTCCCTCAATCTGTAGTTTGGAGTCGAATTCAACACTTATCCGGCACTGATAGTTTCTCCCCGATCTCTAGGTACCTTAGTGGACCCAGTTCCCATTTCTAACTCATTGGGTCAACACTTTGCTGTGATTTTGAGCTCTTCAAATTACCAACCAGCCTTTGTCACAAAGAAACGAGCAGTTGAAGTGTGACCTCGTGCTTTCTCCTCTCAAAATCGCGAAAGCTATAACAGTGTTCTCTCTATGTGGAAACTCCAACACACACTTTCATCCTCTTGCTCTTCTGCCCCAGGACCCGATGGCAACCTCGTCCCAATGTTGTTGCATTTATCATACCGTAGTGTGCATTACGTCCTTTGCCTTTGTAACCGAATTTGGACCGACAGTACCTTTCCCAGAAGATGGCGGGGAGCTATCATCATTCCTGTTCCAAAATCTGGAAAGGACAAACATCTCCCCTCTAGCTGTCATCCCATTTCTCTCACGAGTAGTGCATGTAAGGGTTTGGAGTGTACGGTCAATTGCTGTTTAGCCTGGTGGCTGGAGTCCCGAAACCTTTTAGCACCTGCCCAATGCGGTTTCCAAAAGCATCGTTCTGCAGAGAACAGGCATCCACGGCACACTGTGCTCTTGGGGGGTTTCAAGGTTCGCTATCCCTTTTTGTTCATGAACACTACTCTCTCCTTAATGGCAGGAATGGCCTGGGCAGTGAGTGGGATAGATCTGGGAGGAAATGGTAGTGGCAAATAGAACATGCAGTTATATGTGTACTTTACTATTACATTAAGTGGCCAATCAGTTTAAAGAGTGTGTGGTTTACCAAGTTAATCTGATCATTTATGAGTTGTTTCTTTTCTGTTATGGTTTTTTAGATGTGGTACTTTTCTTGTAAGGTTAGTAGTTTTGTGTTGTTTACCCTTATGATTTCCATGTCTGTGTCGTTGGTTGTAATTTAATGTTGGTGTTGGTGTAAGTGTTCTGCAAAAGTTGAATGATTTGTCCTATGCTTCCATGTTCTTTGTATCTGGTGTCAAATGTCCTGCTGGTTTGACCTGTGTATCTTCCATCACATGTATTGCATTTCAGTTGGTATGATGCAGATCAGTTTTTTTTATTTTTTTGGAAGTATTCCTGAATTGAGTTGTTGGTTTGGTGTGCTATTTTTATGCGTTGTGTTTTTTGAAAATATTGTGTGTGTGTGTGTGTGTGTGTGTGTGTGTGTGTGTGTGTGTGTGTGTGTGTACACACCCATTTTTTACTTTCTTTCACACTTTGTGCTGCATCTATTCTTGTATTTTGTGTATGATTTTGACCTTGTGTTGGTGACAGTTGGGTGTTTGTCCTTTTCTGTTTCTTGTTAAGCTTTGTTACTAAGTTATCTTTGTATCCATTGTTTGTAGCTATTTGTATTATAGGAGTAATTTCTTTTTTGTAATTGTATCTAATGGCACTCTGTTTAGTCTGTGGAGCATGTATTTAAGTGCTGTCTGCTTTTTAGAATTGGGGTGTTGTGATGTTCATGTATAATTGTTGTTGGTTTTTGGTATATGGCAAATTTGTGTTGTTTTGAATCTTTATGGTGATGGCCAAGAAATTTGTTTTTCTTATTCTCTATTACAAAATGTATCTTATCATGAACAGAATTATGTCTGTGTGTAACTGGTCAATTTTATTGTTTGGTTCATCTGTACAAGATATCATCCATATATCTAATCTAGTATAGGATGTTGTACCTACTTGGCACTATTTTGTTAAATATAATCTGTTCTACATGGTTCATAAATATGTTTGCTTTTGTTCCAGACACTGGGGATCCTATTGGAAATCCTTTACTTTGAAAATATAATTCATGATTGAACTGACAATTCTGGTCTGTTGTTAGCTCTAGAAGCCTGATTGTTTCTTTGGTGTATTCATGTGGAAGTGTACTGTGTGTCCTAAGATTTTGTTCTATAATGTTTATTGTTTCAGTTATTGGTATACATATACATCAAATGGCTGGAGGATTTCTGTGTCTGCAATTTATATGTCTTCTATGTACTGAATCAATTATGTGGTGTTCCTTATAGTCCTGTCTCCTTGTAATTTGTAGTTTTTTGATAAGATTTTCAACATGTATCTTGCAAGTGGGTAAGTGGGAGCATTTCTGTAATTCACAATAGCTCAGACTGGGAGATGTTTTTTGTGTAACTTTGGTTGGCATTGTAGAGAAGGTGCAGCTGGATTTGCTTGTATCAGTTTTCCTTTTGCACTGTTTTCAGTTGTATGTTCAACATCTTTTAGAGTGTATCTCAGCTTCATTTGGAATCTGTCTGTTGCCTCTGATTTTAATTGTATAATTTTATTTTTGTGATGGACTCTTGTGTCTCACTGATGTATTGCTCTTTATCCATGAGAACCACTGTGTGTCCTTTATGTGCCTTCGTGATGATGGGGTTGTCTTGCTGTAGTTTCTTTCTAAGTTTTGTCAGTGTTATAGAATCTGTATTGCTTCAGTTTCTTCTGCTTTCTTTCATCTGTGTTACGTTTTTGATTTCATTACATAGAAAATCTCATAGTTGAATCAGAAAGCATTCTCACACAGGAAAACAGAAACAAAGCAAGTGAGGTAAAAATTGGTCTGACTAGATAGCTAGTCAGTAATGAAATCAAAAACATAACACAGATGAAAGAAAGCAATAAAGATTCTATAACACTGACAAAACTTAGAAAGAAACTACAGCAAGACAACCCCATCATCACGAAGGCAGATAAAGGACACACAGTGGTTCTCATGGGTAAAGATCAATACATCAGTAAGACACAAGAGTCCATCACAAAAATAAAATTATACAATTAAAATCAGAGGCAACAGACAGATTCCAAATGAAGCTGAGATACACTCTAAAAGATGTTGAACATACAACTGAAAACAGTGCAAAAGGAAAACTGATACAAGCAAATCCAGCTGCACCTTCTCTACAATGCCAACCAAAGTTACACAAAAAACATCTCCCAGTCTGAGCTATTGTGAATTACAGAAATGCTCCCACTTACCCACTTGCAAGATACATGTTGAAAATCTTATCAGAAAACTACAAATTACAAGGAGACAGGACTATAAGGAACACCACATAATTGATTCAGTACATAGAAGACATATAAATTGCAAACACAGAAATCCTCCAGTCATTTGATGTATATGTATACCAATAACTGAAACAATAAACATTATACAACAAAATCTTAGGAGACACGGTACACTTCCACATGAATACACCAAAGAAACAATCAGGCTTCTAGAGCTAACAACAGACCAGAATTGTCAGTTCAATCATGAATTATATTTTCAAAGTAAAGGATTTCCAATAGGATCCCCAGTGTCTGGAACAAAAGCAAACATATTTATGAACCATGTAGAACAGATTATATTTAACAAAATAGTGCCAAGTAGGTACAACATCCTATACTAGATTAGATATATGGATGATATCTTGTACAGATGAACCAAACAATAAAATTGACCAGTTACACACAGACATAATTCTGTTCATGATAAGATACATTTTGTAATAGAGAATAAGAAAAACAGATAAATTTCTTGGCCATCACCATAAAGATTCAAAACAACACAAATTTGCCATATACCAAAAACCAACAATTATACATGAACATCACAACACCCCAATTCTAAAAAGCAGACAGCACTTAAATACATGCTCCACAGACTAAACAGAGTACCATTAGATACAATTGCAAAAAAGAAATTACTACTATAATACAAATAGCTACAAACAATGGATACAAAGATAACTTAGTAACAAAGCTTAACAAGAAACAGAAAAGGACAAACACCCAACTGTCACCAACACAAGGTCAAAATCATACACAAAATACAAGAATAGATGCAGCACAAAGTGTGAAAGAACGTAAAAAATGGGTGTACACACACACACACACACACACACACACACACACACACACACACACACACACACACACACTTTAAAAAAAAACACAAGGCATAAAAATAGCACACCAAACCAACAACTCAATTCAGGAATACTTCCAAAAAAATAGAAAAAACTGATCTGCATCATACCAACTGAAATGCAATACATGTGATGGAAGATACACAGGTCAAACTAGCAGGACATTTGACACCAGATACAAAGAACATGGAAGCATAGGACAAATCATTCAACTTCTGCAGAACAGTTACACCAACATTAAATTACAACACAAAACTACTAACCTTACAAGAAAAGTACAAAAGAAACAACTCATAAATGATCAGATTAACTTGGTAAACCACACACTCTTTAAACTGATTGGCAACTTAATATAACATTAAAAGTACACATATAACTGCATGTTCTGTTTACCACTACTCTTTCCTCCCAGCTCTGTCCCCATAATCACTGTCCAGGCCATCCTGTCATTTCCCCCACTCTACCTGTGGAGCAAACAAGAAACTTGAAACTCCTCCCCCCTCACATCTCTACATACAAGACAATATCACTTACTCAGTATGGAATGTAACAATATAAGAAAAGGAAAGTTCCTACTCATCATATAGCCTGAGTCGGATAGATACAAAAAAGATTCACACAATTATATCTTTTGGGCAGTGAGGCCTTTGTCAGCAGTAGACACCTTGCACACACGTCTGCAGTCTGAGAACTGCAACCACGCTGCTAGCAGCAGCACCAGTGCATGATGGGTGTGGCAGACAGTGTAGTGTTGCAGTTAGACGGAGGACAGGAGAGATGTGGAGAGGGAAAGGAGAGAAAGAAAAAGAAATTAAATGAGTGGGTATGGCGGATAAATGATGGCTGTGTAGTGCTGGAATGGGAACAGGGAGGGTCTGGATTGATGGGTGACTAACAAAGGTTGAGGTGCGGAGGGTTACAGGAGCATAGGATATATATTGCAGGGGATGTTCCCACTTGTACAATTCAGAAACACTGGTGTTGGTTGGAAGGATCCATATGGCACAGGCTGTGAAGCAGTCATTGAGATGAGGGATATTATGTTCGGCAGTATGTTCAGCAACAGGGTGGTCCACTTGATTTTTGGCCACAGTTTGTTGGTGGCCGTTCATGGGGACAGACAGCTTACTGGTTGTCATGCCCATATAGAATGCAGCATGGTGGTTGCAGCTGAGCTTTCAGATCACGACTGGTTTCACAGGTATTCCTGCCTTTGCCAGGATAGGTGATATTAGTGACCGGACTGAAGGAAAGGGTGGTGGTAGGGGGATGTACGGGACAGGTCTTGCATCTAGGACTATTACAGGGGTATGAGCCATGAAGTAAGGGGTTGGGAGCAGTGGTTATGTAGGGATGGACGAGTAGTATATTGTGTAGGTTCAGTGGACGGCAGAATACCGCTGTGCGAGGGGTAGGAAGGATAGTGGGCAGGACGAGAGGTAATTGAAACCCTGCAACTGAATTACATTCTCCGCCAGGGTTTCGATTACCTGTTGCGATGCCCTGAAATGAGAAATGTCCTTCACTGTGGTATTCCGCCATCCACCAAACCTACATAATATACTCGTCCATCCTTACACAACCCCTGCTCCCAATCCTTTACCTCATTGCTCATACCCTTGTAATAAACCTAGATGCAAGACATGTCCCGTACATCCTCCGGTCACTAACATTACGTATCCCATCAAAAGGAAGGGCTACCTGTGAAACCAGTCATGTGATTTACAAGCTAAGCTGCAACCACTGTGCTGCATTCTATGTAGGTATGACAACTAACAACCTGTCTGTCTGCAGGAATGCCCATCGACAAACTGTGGCTAAAAGACAAGTGTACCACCCTGTTGCTGAACATGCTGCCAAACATGATATCCCTCATCTCAATGACTGCTTCACAGCCTGTGCCATATGGATCCTTCCCACCCACACCAGCTTTCCTGAATAGCGCAGGTGGGAACTTTCCCTGCAATACATCCTACGTTCCCGTAACTCTCCGGGCCTCAACCTTTGTTAGTCACTGTCCTCACCCATCCAGCCCCCTCCCCAGCCATCATTTCACTGCCACACCCAGTCTTTTACTTTCTTTTTATTTCTCTCCTTTCTGCTCCTTACCCCTCCCCCTCCGCACCTTCTCTTGCCTCCAGCTAAAGTACAACACTTTACTGTCTACCACTTCCCTCATACTATCCCTCCCCCTCCCTGTCCCATTCGCCACTCCCATCGTGCACTAGTGCTGCTGCTCGCAGTGTGGTTTCAGTTCTCTGAGACTGCAGGTGTGTGTGTGAGAGAGAGAGAGAGAGAGAGAGAGAGAGAGAGAGTGTGTCTTTTGTTGTGCTTATCATGACTCAGCATCTCAGTTATGTGGTGAGTAGCAACTTTATTTCTCATGATACTTTGATGACTGGCACAAAAAAATATTAAACAGCAATAGGTGAGAGATTGCTGTTCTTAATTTTATTTCCAGAAACATTGTTTTGTTTTTTATCTAAAGCATAGCTCCAATTTTATTAAAATATGTAGGACCATGTAAAAGAAGACCAATTTCAGCATCAGCAATATTTAACCTCACAAAGCAAGTATAAACTTTGGATAAGGTCCTGTGTTATTCACATCTATTACGAATGACACAAAAAAGGAAGCTTCAAACTACGTTAGCATTTTTTTTCCAGCTTGAATCTTACCCTTCATTGCAGATTAGGCTTGCAAAACAAATGTGTATGTTGTGAGAAAGTTTTGCAGTGATGATTCTGTGTATAGGGACACATCAAAATGAGAACCATTGATAAGTTTCTGCAGAATGGAGATTTCCAATGCTTTGTGCCAGATAATGTTCCCACAATGTTCTCAGCTTTGTGCGGGAATATTTAGGAGTGAAGTTTGTTGAGCAGGGGCTGCAGATGTCGGCTCTGTATTAGTTGTCTACGTTTCTCCCAACTGAGCATTCCTTTGCTATGTGACATGAGTACATAACAAAGTATTTCATCCATTTGCCAGTTAGCCTCAGTGCCTGGAGACAACAGTGGCCATTTCAGCTTCGTGTAGAATTATGCTCATGTATTGTGACACTTGGGAAATACTAAAACCTTTTGTCAGAATCGACACAGGTTCTGAAAGCAGCCAGTAGGGAGTAAAGCACACGCAATGACTCGAAGCAGAATGATCGTATAAAATTAATTATTGGAAATGTAGCCCAGCAACAAAGGAAGTAGCTTAAAAAGAATCCTCATACGACCAACACTATGCTATCGCTCATCAATATGGGATCTGTACCAGAGAGGACCAACAGACAAAATTGAGAAGATCCAAAGAAGAGCGGCACTTGTAAATACAGGTTCATTTAGTAAATGTGAAACCAGCACAAAGGTGTTCAAGCACCTGCAGTGGCAGACAATGTAAAGAGTTCGTAACATTACGGTCTGCTATTGAAAGTTCCGAGACCATACATTCCTAGAAGAGTCAATCAAGATGTTGCTTCCTCCTGCATATACCTTGTGAAAAGAACATGAAGATTAATTTAGAGAGATTTAAGCCCACACCTCCCGCAATACCGTGCGCAACTGGAACAGTAAAAGACTCCGGTAAACTACGTACCCTCCACAACACACTGTGGTAGGGCTTGCGGAGTATACATGTACATATAGATTCTGGTGCTTAATTTTTCACAAAACTAATGTTACGTCTTTTTTTAAAAACTAATTTCTCATTTGTGTGATGGCTAGCATCTGCTTTGGCAAATTCTGCAGACAAATCCTAAAGAAAAAGTTTTCCTTTGCTAGCCTTGCAGTGCAATTCTGTACACAAAGCTGAAGAAACTGCTGCCTAACAAGACATTTATCCATGTTGTCAGTTGAATATTAAGTATGGGAATTTCTTTTCTTCTCTGAGGTAGGTACTCTAGTATCACTTCGTTCCTCCCCCCCCCCCCCCCCTCCCCTCTTTCTCTTTTACTCCTCCTCTCCTCCTCCTCCTCCCCCCCCCCCCCCCCCCCCCCCCAATTTTCACACTGTTGACTCAGTTTCATGTTTTGCCTGCATAACCTGTCAACTTTTCTGTCTGCACTATCACTCCTTTCTCATTATAATTAGTAAATTTATTTAAATTTGTAGCAGCAGCTTGGAAAGTCATTTTCTACAATCTCTCTCCACACCTACATTATGACATAACAACACTACTTTGGTCTAGGAAATGGCTGTACCTATTAACATGATGAAGTAAGTTCATACTCTGGCCTGATCCACAGTTCACTTTCTTAAATGTGAAATCAGAGGGAATGCAGTTCTTAATCAATGAACAGTCCAATACCAACACAAAATGGGTTGGCCGACACCCATGTGTGAGAGACTAAAAACATCGTTTTTCTAGACTAAAGGATGATTCTGCAGCTCAGGGTATTAATTTGGTAGGTTTTCCATGAATGTCGATACAAATGAGTCTAATTTTTTGTTTTTAAATCCAAAACATTTTATGTGCCACACATGGTCAGTAATAAAAAAGTGGGCTTTTTTTTTTTTTTTATAGCAAATCTACGGTAAGCTGTATATAGATAAAAATTGTTCGATAAATAATGTACAAATATGGCAACTGTTAAAGCCCAATATATGCAGGAGTACATATAACAAACCAAATAATTGTCATGAGAATATGAATTTCACATAAGATTGTAATATTACAGATTATAAATGGAAGTAGTGACTAATTTATTATATGAAAGACTCTGTACGAACACTCCAGTCTTATGAAATTGTGACAGATTTTATAGTTAGGAACTGGAATTCAATTGTTATAAACTTGTATAATAATACGCTATGGAGACCACTCTGCCACCTTATGTCTGTTTTGAGCTGTTTTCTGTAGATGATTATCTGATGTTTTTGTCTTGAGTATTTTTAATAAAATGGTATTTACCAGATGTATAAAATTATTTACTGTTAAAATCTGGACCATCAAATCCTGTTATTAAGACTGGAACTAGGATTACAACGAAACTTCCATTCATCAATGTTAAGCAATGGAAAGTCCTGGTCAGAATATCAACAGTATTATGAAAAGGACAGATTGCTACTCACCATAAAGATGGCACATTGAGTTGGAGACAGGCACGACAAAACACAAGCTTTCAGCCAAAGCCTTCATCAGAAAAGAAAAACCACACACAGATTCACAGAAGCAATACGTCACACACACGACCATTATCTCCTGTCACTCAGGCAGGGGCACCTGGAAACATGTCATATGCCTGAAGAAGGCTTTACTCAAAAGCTTATAAGCAACTTCTACCTGTCTGCAACTTAATGTCATCTTTACAGAGAATAACCTGCACCTGCTCAACCACCAATATGAAATTACTAATTTTAGCAGGGAAGTGACATTTAAAGGTAATACAGCATCAGAGACAATGTTGCTGAATAAGGTAGACCAGCTTACCAGCAGTCGTGCAGCTGCGGAGGCTGGAGTTGCGGGGTCGTGCAGGGGTTGCAAAAGGGGCGGTCGCTCTCTACAGGCCGCACACCAGTGTGGCAGCTGGGATATCGTCCTCTGCCGCCTGGCGCACCGACACTGTCACTGCATTGTCAAAGTCACCACTGGACACGAGGCGCACTGCTGTCACGCCACAAAAGATTGTCTCCTCAGTGCTTCCTGTACAGACATAAATTACAGTGTGCAATGCTGGTGGCCAGGGTTGTGTAGAAAGGTGTAGTTGTAAGTCCATCAATAAATGATACATAGAACACACACATTTTCATGTTATAAACTTAATGAACTATGGACCTTGTCATTGATGGGGAGGCTTGTGTGCCTCAACAATACAGATGACCGTACTGTAGGTGCAACCACAACGGAGGGGTATCTGTTGAGAGGCGAGACAAACATGTGGTTCCTGAAGAGGGGCAGCAGCCTTTACAGTAGTTGCAGGGGCAACAGTCTGGATGATTGACTGATCTGGCCTTTTAACACTAACCAAAATGGCCTTGCTGTGCTGGTACTGCGAACGGCTGAAAGCAAGGGGAAACTACGGCCGTAATTTTTCCCGAGGGCATGCAGCTTTACTGTATGATTACATGATGATGGCGTCCTCTTGGGTAAAATATTCCGGAGGTAAAATAGTCCCCCATTCGGATCTCCGGGCAGCGACTACTCAGGAGGACGTCGTTATCAGGAGAAAGAAAACTGGCGTTCTATGGATCGGAGCGTGGAATGTCAGATCCCTTAATCAGGCAGGTAGGCTGTTGTTGTTTTCAGTCCTGAGACTGGTTTGATGCAGCTCTCGATGCTAATCTATCCTGTGCAAGCTCCTTCATCTCCCAGTACGTACTGCAACCTACATCCGTCTGAATCTGCTTAGTTTATTCATCTCTTGGTCTCTCTCTACGATTTTTACCCTCCACGCCGCCCTCCAATACTAAATTGGTGATCTCTTGATGCCTCAGAACATGTTCTACCAACTGCTCCCTTCTTCTGGTCAAGTTGTGCCACAAACTTCTGTTCTCCCCAATCCTATTCAGTACCTCCTCATTAGTTATGTGATCTACCCATCTAATCTTCAGCATTCTTCTGTAGCACCACATTTCGAATGCTTCTATTCTCTTTTTGTCCGAATTATTTATCGTCCACGTTTCACTTCCATACATGGCTACACTCCACACAAATATTTTCAGAAACGACTTCCTGATATTTAAATCTATACTCGATGTTAACAAATTTCTCTTGTTCAGAAACACTTTCCTTGCCATTGCCAGCCTACACTTCATATCCTCTCTATTTTGACCATCATCAGTTATTTTGCTCCCCAAATAGCAAAACTCCTTTACTACTTTAAGTGTCACATTTCCTAATCTAATTCCCTCAGCATCACCCAACTTAATTCGACTACATTCCATTATCCTCGTTTTGCTTTTGTTGATGTTCATATTATATCCTCCTTTCAAGACACTATCCATTCCGTTCAACTGTTGTTCCAAGTCCTTTGCTGTCTCTGGCAGAATTACAATGTCATCGGCGAATGTCAAAGCTTTTATTTCTTCTCCATGGATTTTAATACCCACTCCGAATTTTTCTTTTGTTTCCTTCACTGCTGGCTCAATATACAGATTGAATAAGATCGGGGAAAGCCTACAACCCTGTCTCACCCCCTTCCCAACCACTGCTTCCCTTTCATGCCCCTCGACTCTTATAACTGCTATCTGCTTTCTGTACAAATAGTAAATAGCCTTTCGCTCCCTGTATTTTACCCCTGCCACCTTCAGAATTTGGAAGAGAGTATTTCAATCAACATTGTCAAACGCTTTTTCTGAGTCTACGAATGCTAGAAACGTAGATTTGCCTTTCCTTAATCTTTCTTCTAAGATAAGTCGTAGGGTCAGTATTGCCTCACGCGTTCCAACATTTCTGCAGAGTCCAAACTGATCTTCCCCAAGGTCGGCTTCTACCAGTTTTTCCATTCGTCTGTAAAGAAATCGTGTCAGTATTTCGCAGCTGTGACTTATTAAACCGATAGTTCGGTAATTTTCACATCTGTCAACACCTGCTTTCTTTGGGATTGGAATTATTATATTCTTCTTGAAGTCTGAGGTTATGTCGCCTGTCCCATACACCTTGCTCACCAGATGGTAGAGTTTTGTCAGGAATGGCTCTCACAAGTAATGGAATGTTGTCTACTCCCGGGGCCTTGTTTCGACTCTGGTCTTTCGGTGCTCTGTCAAACTATTCACGCAGAATCATATCTCCCATTTCATCTTCATCTACATCCTTCACCATTTCCATAACATTGTCCTCAAGTATATCGCCCTTCCACCTTTCTGCTTTACCTTCTTTGCTTAGAACTGGGTTTCCATCTGAGCTTTTGATATTCATGCAAGTTGTTCTCTTTCCTTCAAAGGTCTCTTTAATTTTCCTGTAGGCAGTCTACCTTACCCCCTAGTGGGATAAGCCTTTACTTCCTTACATTTGTCGTCTATCCATCCCTGCTTAGCCATTTTGCATTTCCTGTCGATCTCGTTTTTGAGACGTTTGTATTCCTTTCTGTCTGCTTCATTTATCGCATTTTTATATTTTCTCCTTTCATCAATTAAATTCAGTGTCTCTTCTGTTACCCAAGGATTTCTACTAGCCCTCGTCTTTTTACCCACTTGATCCTCTGCTGCCTTCACTATTTCCATTCCTCAAAGCTACCCATTCTTCTTCTACTGTATTTCTTTCCCCCATTCCTGTCAATTGCTCCCTTATGCTCTCCCTGAAACTCTGTACAACCTTTGGTTTAGTCAGTTTATCGAGGTCCCATCTCCTTAAATTCCCACCTTTTTGCAGTTTCTACAGTTTTAATCTACAGTTCATAACCAATAGATTGTAGTCAGAGTCCACATCTGCCGCTGGAAATGTCTTACAATTTAAAATCTGGTTCCCAAATCTCTGTCTTACCATTATATAATCTATCTGAAACCTTCTAGTACGTCCAGGGTTCTTCCATGTATACAGCCTTCTTTCATGATTCTTGAACCAAGTGTTAGCTATGATTAAGTTATGCTCTGTGCAAAATTCTAGCAGGCAGCTTCGTCTTTCATGTCTTAGCTCCAATCCATATTCACCTACTACGTTTCCTTCTCTCCCTTTTCCTACTATCGAATTCCAGTCACCCATGACTATCAAATATTTGTCTCCCTTCACTACCTGAATAATTTCTTTTATTTCATCGTACATTTCATCAATTTCTTCATCATCTGCAGAGCTAGTTGGCATATAAACTTGTAATACTGTAGTAGGTGTGGGCTTCGTGTCTATCTTGGCCACAATAATGCGTTCACTATCCTGTTTGTAGTAGCTTACCCGCATTCCTATTTTTTTATTCATTATTAAACCTACTCCTGCATTACCCCTATTTTATTTTGTATTTATAACCCCGTATTCACCTGACCAAAAGTCTTTTTCCTCCTGCCATTGAACTTCACTAACTCCCACTATATCTAACTTTAACCTATCAATTTCCCTTTTTAAATTTTCTATGAGGTTCGCCGATGACATTGTAATTCTGTCAGAGACAGCAAAGGACTTGGAAGAGCAGTTGAATGGAATGGACAGTGTCTTGAAAGGAGGATATAAGATGAACATCAACAAAAGCAAAACGAGGATAATGGAATGTAGTCAAATTAAATCAGGTAATGCTGAGGGAATTAGATTAGGAAATGTGACACTTAAAGCAGTAAAGGAGTTTTGCTATTTGGGGAGCAAAATAACTGATGATGGTCGAAGTAGAGAGGATATAAAGTGTAGACTGGCAATGGCAAGGAAAGTGTTTCTGAACAAGAGAAATTTGTTAACATCGAGTATTGATTTAAGTGTCAGGAAGTCGTTTCTGAAAGTATTTGTATGGAGTGTAGCCATGTATGGAAGTTAAACATGGACGATAAATAGTTTAGGCAAGAAGAGAATAGAAGCTTTCGAAATGTGGTGCTACAGAAGAATACTGAAGATTAGGTGGGTAGATCACATAACTAATGAATAGGTATTGAACAGAATTGGGCAGAAGACGAGTTTGTGGCACAACTTGACCAGAAGAAAGGATCGGTTGGTAGGACATCATCTGAGGCATCAAGCGATCACAAATTTAGTACTGGAGGGCAGCGTGGATGGCAAAAGTTGTAGAGGGAGACCAAGAGATGAATACAGATTCAGAAGGATGTAGGCTGCAGTAGGTACTGGGAGATGAAGAAGCTTGCACAGGATAGAGCAGCATGGAGAGCTGCATCAAACCAGTCTCAGGACTGAAAACCACAACAACAACAAAAACAAAAACATGGACGAAAATCACAGGTTAACTGTGAACTACAATCATGGAAAATCTTTACCGGCAATTTTAGGCATAGATTGTAACCTTCAAAAATAATTTGTTCAAGCGACAAGGCCTATGTATTTTATGATTAAAGTTACTGTGCTGGATCTTTTTGGGTTGTGGTAGATGGACATCAGCTGTCTACATGTTCTTATTTCGCTTACCGGTGTTTTTATTCCAGTAGGCTGGTGATTGTTACATGAAGTGGTTTTGCAAATGTGGTGCATGTGTGTGTCTTTCCACTGTACAGTGCTTTAGGTGTTCAGAGTATCTTACACCAGATTTTGTTTTGTCTTTCACACGCATGCTGACTGAAATTCATTGAAGGTTAATTGACGTGTCTGCACTACTTTCGAGTAGGCTCCTACTTGTAGAGGTTAACTCGAGGTCTATTAAAAACTCCAGTACTCACAGTAAAGATGCAATTCTGCTTCAAGTAAAACCAAAAGTGACACACTGATATTTGGCATCTGGCATTTACATCTTTCCAATAATTGGGCCTCTACCACATTCTGAAAATACAGTTTCAAAGTTTGCGTGTAATACGTTGGATACTATTTATGATGCCCTGAATACTAATTCAAAAGTTAACATTTTCACTCTTGCATCCCAAATTTTTAATTTATTCTGTACCGAATTTTAGAGCAATGCTTGGTGCAAGTGCACTAAAACACACTGTAATATAGCTGATTTTCTTTATTTAACGCTACACTCAATCTGAAATAATACTGCCACCAAAAATTTTGTTTCATTCTTTTCCAAATTGATTGGTGAAGTGTTCAAAGATCAGCAAAGTTTCCAGTACTAGAATCTTATTATATGATATACCTTCTGCCAGCATTGCATTAATATTCACTGTTTTTGAAATAAAATGAGCTGCTGTGAAACTAAAAATCTAGCTTTCATGAATTACATATTTCTTACTCAAGTGAGTAAGCAAGTATTATTTACTTAATGAAAAGTAGATTTGAGGTTTCACAGCACCTCTCTTTGTTCTAAAAATGGTATATATTAAGGAGACGACATACGTGAAATTTGACATTTTCTGTTTTCTACTCCATAATGTACTTTGGACTTTCCTGAACATTGAAATCAGACAATTGTGAGACCTTCAAATAATATTTTGAATGTTGACATATGACTGTCAAATTTCGTGACTACGCATATACTGCCAGTGTTGAGCAGTCATATCTAGGGAACTACACAGTCTGGAAGGCTGTGAATTGCTTTGTTTTGTGTCTACTGCTACGTCTCAGAAGTTGGTATTACGAATAAACAAATCAGTCCTTTGTTTCTGATACTAGTTTTCGTTGAAAGTAGTGTGATTATCGGCTACTTTTGTAGTAAGCTAACTTATATTTCTTTATATATGTAAATAAAATGACTAAGTGTAGGTCATTAGAGATAACTGTGTGGAGCGCTTTCTTTCATCGAATACCAACTGATGAAAAGCCATGTCATGCTTTGTGTGCACCTCTACCAAACACTTGGTGTAAATACAGGCAAGCTGAATTTTCTGGAACCCTGCGTGAATTTACGCATGAGCATTCTCTTCCTTTGGCAGTAATGGAGGCAATCAAACCTATTTACAGAGATTTGGTGAATCCTGAGTTACTAAAGAAGTGTTTACATGGGGAGACCCAGAACGTGAATGAGTCAGCCGGCCGCTGTGGCCGAGCGGTTCTAGGCGCTTCAGTCCGGAATCGAGATGCTGCTACGGTTGCAGGTTCAAATCCTGCCTCGGGCATGGATGTGTGTGATGTCCTTAGGTTAGTTAGGTTAAAATAGTTCTAAGTCTAGGGGCTGATAACCTCAGATGTTAAGTCCCATAGTGCTTAGAGCCATTTGAACCATTTTTTGTGAATGAGTCCTTCAATAATGTTGTGTGGTGGCATATGCCTAAAAATGTATTTGTTGGCTTTATGACTCTAAAGCTAGCAGTGTCTGATGCTGTAATATCTTTTAATGGTGGAAACTATGAAAGACATAAGGTTCTGGAGAAGTTAGGCGCATGGTTTGGACAGAACACAGCTAAAGGACTGCGGGAACCGGATGAGCTTTGCGTACGTAAAGCAGAGTTAGCTGCTCAGCAAATGACAAAAGAAGCAAGAAAGAAAAGGAGGAGGCAAGCACTGGGCTGTTGTGACACTGAAGAAGACACAGGGTGCAGGGTGGACCACAAGGCTCTGTGTTTGGACCTTTACTTTTTATATTTAAATGACTTGCCCAGCACCATGTTATGTAAATCCACACTCTATGCTGATGATACAACTTTTGTTACAGCAGGGAAAGATTTAGGAAAATTAAACGAGGAAAGTGAGGCTCATCTCAGAGCAGCCGAGTGGTTCCAACTCAATGACTTGCATATAAATCATGATGAAACTGTAAATATTCTCTTTAGCTTGTGTGTTAAGAGTGATAAGATTGTGTGTCAGCTAAACTGCTTGGGATCCATCTTGACTCAAAATTAACGTGGAAGAGTCATACCGATTATATTTGTTCTAAGTTAGCATGTGTGACATATGTGTTAGGTAAACTAAGGTCATGTGTTAGTGGTAAGTTATTACTCAATGCATACTATGCCTTTTTCCACAACCATTTAATATATGCCACTTTGTTGTGGGGAAACTCACCTGGAGCAAAACAAGTTTCATTTGGCAAAAGAAGGCAGTCAGATGCAGCCATGGAGTCAGAAGTAACGAGTCTTGTAGACCATATTTCAAAAATCTAAAAATACTAACAGCTGCAGCCCTCTTTATACTAAGTTGTCTGATACACACAAAAGAAAACCAACACAGTCACAAACTACGACAATCTATCCATCACCATGACACACATATAAAACAGCAAATTGACATCCCAGTTGCTAGACAAAAGAAAACTCAAGATAGCTGCAGGTACATGGGAGTAAAACTATTTAACATGTTGCCAATAGAGGCACATAATGTGTCACTGAATGAGTTTAAAAGTGTCACAAAGAAATGGCTTAGAGAAAAAGCTTTCTATACAATAGAAGAGATTATAATGTGTACTAAAGATGATCTTAAGTACCGGTACTAATATAGTTTCACTTGGATTAAGCTTATACATGTAAATATAATGCAAATACCTTGTGCAGCATCAAGGACAAATTTTTGTATCTTATTAGACAATAATGATCTACAATATATTACACCATTTCTGTTAGTTATGTAAACTGTATATGTACACAAATGACGTCAATTGCATTTTAATGCCCAAAGATGGATAATAAAACAAATAAAAAATAATAAAAAAACAGACTATGGGCCAGGGCAATTCTAGTGCATAGAAGACGCAGAAATCTAAGTCTGTATATGAATTTGTAATAAAAAAGTTTTAAACCTCAATATCTATGAACTACATTTTTTACAATAAATGACCCGTTTCTAAAAAAGTACTGATGGTAGAGAGATGAGAGATTCAGCACATATGTAACTAGAATAATTAAAATATCCTGAGTTGTTTTGTTTATATGTTTATTTATTTACAAAATTCTGTCAAAAAATTGAGTGACAAAAAGATAACACGCCCAACAATACAATTTTAGTAATAATTGTAGTTCAGTGTATCTGGAAAGGTGCATTCACTAATTATGAGAAGTGTGAGTTGGTGTTTTAAAATGTTTCCAAGATAATTGGCCACAAAATTCGATAATTTAACATTGGCAGCATAGGACATACAATGTCCTCTAAGTGCAATCCTGGCAGTAGATATAGTGAGATAATCAGATTATAGTACTGGAAACTTTGCTGCTGTTTGAACACTTGGCCAATGGATTTGAAAAAGAACATAACAAAATCTGGTGGCAGTACTACTTCAGATTGAGTATAGGTTTTAATAAAGAAAATAAGTTTATATTACAGTGTCTTTTAGGGCATTTGCATGAAGCATAGCTCCAAAATTCGAGGTAGAATAAATTACAAACTTCGTTGTATTTGTGGTGCAAGAGTGAAAATATTTGCTTTTAAATTAGTATTCAGGGCATCGTAAATAACATCCAACATATTACACAAAAACTTTGAAACTGTAATTTCAGAATGCGGTATAGGCCTAATCGTTGGAAAGACATAATTGCCAGCTGTCAAATATCAATGTGTGACTTCTAGTTTTACTTGAGCCAGAATTGCATCTTTAATGACAGTATCGGATGTTTTAATACAGCTCAAGTCACACCTCAAGGCAAGCACTAGAAATCAATTTACTTGAAGTTGTGCAGAAGTACCATCAGTTAACCTTGAGTGACTGTAATTCAGCGTACATGTGAAGACAAACACAAAGCCCAGACTAAGATACTCTGAGAACATAAAACACTGTGAAGTGGAAAAACGTATGTGAACTACATCATGGAATGGAACAACCAGTCTACTGGCATAAAAAACGTTAGTAAGGAGGAACTGTAATTTGTAGGCAGCTAACGCTCATCTACCACAAGATCCACTACCGTGACTTCAATCGTAAGATACATCATCCTTGTCACCTGAACAAATTATTTTTTGAGGTTATAATCTGCACCTAAAATTTACAATAAATATTTTACCTGCTTGTGGTTTCCAATAAACCTGGAATTTCAGTCTACAGAGTCTGAACTATATCCCGATTATGATATTTTCCATCCTCAGGATGCCACAAACTACTCCTGTGACTAAGCTCATCAATTTCCCACACTCCACGTTTCGTTTCTTGTCGGCCATCATGACAAAAAAATATACAAACCCGTTTTTAATTTCACCGACTGTCGTCCGAAATCTGTATGTTCGGGTGATGAGATCGCTACATTGTGACTTTGCACGTAGTGGCGTACTGATTTGAAAAGAACGGCCTTCTTCGGACGATGTCGGTCGTCGGCGGAATCCACCGATATCGGTGACACTTTGACCGAAGGGTAAGTGCAAAGCGGCGCTACTGTACGCTAGAAAGCCTGTATACAGAGAGAGTGGCCATAGGTGAAGTTGTCCGTGATTGGTTGATTAGCTTTGGCGCCATTTTTCTGCCAAACGTCTCTCGCGCATCCTATGTTCGCCTGCTTTTGAGTTGAATTGAAGTTCAGAGGACTTTTGGAAACGATTAAAAGGTATTTGAATTATTGAGAGACTTGTTATGCGTTGTGCATGCATGTTCGATTTAATTGTACATCGTTTTTAAAGCTCTTATTTCTTTAACAGTTCGTGCATACTGGTAGCATCACAAGCTTTCTGACAGTCCTCGCTGGAAACGGAAAGTTCCTGTAATTGTTGTGCCTTGCTCATTCGACTTTATAGCGTCAAACTTTATTTTGTTCCGAATCAGAACACTAGGCATTATTTGGGTTTCAATATTATTGCCCGACTGTTGACGCAGGCAAGTTGTAAGCACGTTGTCGTGGTTGCTGAAACATTATCCGTAGTAAATAATTGTAGGTACTCTTGAAGACAGTTTTTAATAGGCCTGCTTACTGTGGGGTAGAAGGGATACGGTAGTTTTCTTGTTAAATTTGTTCGTTATTACAGTAGCCTACATTTAACTATACCTGATTTTTGTAATCTTTTCCGTTTGTTATCTACGAGAGATATTCAGTATACAGGGTGAGTCACCTAACATTACCGCTGGATATATTTCGTAAACCACATCAAATACTGACGAATCGATTCCACAGACCGAACGTGAGGAGAGGGCCTAGTGTAATTGGTTAATACAAACCATAAAAAAATGCACGGAAGTATGTTTTTTAACACAAACCTACGTTTTTTTAAATGGAACCCCGTTAGTTTTGTTAGCACATCTGAACATATAAACAAATGCGTAATCAGTGCCGTTTGTTGCATTGTAAAATGTTAATTACATCCGGAGATATTGTAACCTAAAGTTGACGCTTGCGTACCACTCCTGCGCTGTTCGATCGTGTGTATCGGAGAGCACCGAATTACGTAGGGATCCAAAGGGAACAACGATGATGGACCTTAGGTACAGAAGAGACTGGAACAGCACATTACGTCCACATGCTAACAGTTTTTTATTGGTCTTTTTCACTGACGCACATGTACATGGTTATATGATAGCGGAACAAACACTGGTAGCAGTTACTTCTGTAAAATATCTGGGAGTATGCGTGCGGAACGATTTGAAGTGGAATGATCATATAAAATTAATTGTTGGTAAGGCGGGTACCAGGTTGAGATTCATTGGGAGAGTCCTTAGAAAATGTAGTCCATCAACAAAGGAGGTGGCTTACAAAACACTCGTTCGACCTATACTTGAGTATTGCTCATCAGTGTGGGATCCGTACCAGATCGGGTTGACGGAGGAGATAGAGAAGACCCAAAGAAGAGCGGCGCGTTTCGTCACAGGATTATTTGGTAACCGTGATAGCGTTACGGAGATGTTTAACAAACTCAAGTGGCAGACTCTGCAAAAGAGGCGCTCTGCATCGCGGTGTAGCTTGCTCGCCACGTACACACGTGGTTTCCGTTTTCAATTACGGAGTGGAATAGAGTGTGTCTCGACATGTCAGGCCAATAGATGTTCAATGTCGTGTCCATCATTTGCTGCACACAATCTCTGGCGTAATGAATGTCGTACACGCCGCAGTACATCTGGTGTAATGTCGCCGCAGGCTGCCACAATACGTTGTTTAATATCCTCTGGGATTGTAGGCACATCACGGTACACATTCTCCTTTAACGTACCCCACAGAAAGAAGTCCAGAGGTGTAAGATCAGGAGAACGGGCTGGCCAATTTATGCGTCCTCCACGTCCTATGAAACGCCCGTCGAACATCCTGTCAAGGGTCAGCCTAGTGTTAATTGCGGAATGTGCAGGTGCACCATCATGCTGATACCACATACGTCGACGCGTTTCCAGTGGGGCATTTTCGAGCAACGTTGGCAGATCATTCTGTAGAAACGCGACGTATGTTGCAGCTATTTGGGCCCCTGCAATGAAGTGAGGACCAATGAGGTGGTCGCCAATGATTCCGCACCATACATTTACAGTCCACGGTCGCTGTCGCTCTACCTGTCTGAGCCAGCGAGGATTGTCCACGGACCAGTAATGCATGTTCCGTAGATTCACTGCCCCGTGGTTTGTGAAACCCGCTTCATCGGTAAACAGGTAGAACTGCAACGCATTCTCTGTTAATGGCCATTGACAGAATTGCACTCGATGATTAAAGTCATCACCATGTAATTGATGATGTAGCGACACATGAAACGGGTGAAAGCGGTGACGATGCAGTATGCGAATGACACTACTTTGACTCAGTCCACCGGCTCTCGCAATGTCCCGTGTACTCATGTGTGGGTTCATGGCAACAGCAGCTAACACACCAACTGCACCCGCTTCTCCTGTGACGGGCCTGTTACGGACCCGTTTGCGTGCTACGACCGTACCTGTTGCATACAGTTGGCGGTAGATGTTTTGCAATGTGCGGCACGTTGGATGCTCTCTGTCCGGGTACCGTTCTGCATACACCCTGCAGGCTTCAGCTGCATTTCGTCGACACTCGCCATAGATGAGTATCATCTCCGCCTTTTCAGAGTTCGAATACACCATGGTCACAGTTCCTACATCACTACACTATCACAGACATCCGGTAACACGGTGTACTACAGTTGGTCTGCGTGCGGAGACGAATGCAGAATAACAATAGCAGCAAGCGCTACATGCGGACACTGCGACAGCTAGACCAAACCACAGCAGTGCATTACAGCCACACTCGTAAACACGGTCGTCATCGTAAACATGTCCCTGCAGATGCTGCTCGCCGACCGTGGCCCGTGTTTGTTACAACACGCAACTGAACGTCGGAGGTTTCAAGCGTCAACTTTAGGTTACAATATCTCCGGATGTAATTAACATCTTACAATGGAACAAACGGCACTGATTACGTATTTGTTTATATGTTCAGATGTGCTAACAAAACTAACGTGGGTCCATTAAAAAAACGTAGGTTTGTGTTAAAAAACATACTTCCGTGCATTTTTGTATGGTTTGTATTAAACAATTACACTAGCCCCTCTCCACACGTTCGGTCTGTGGGATCGGTTCGTCAGTATTTGATGTGGTTTACGAAATATATCCATCGGTAACGTTAGGTGACTCATTATATATATATATATATATATATATATATATATATATATATATATATATATATATATATATACTTTTCAGACCCGACATGCACAATTGTGTGGGTGCGGTTTATTTGCGTTGAGCATCATATTATTCCGCTTTGCAGTTGAGTCCCAAGACACACGATGTACAGGAATCGCTGTTTCGTATACAACACGATTTATATCGATGTATCGTTACAGACGCGAGATATTGTGTCTTTAATCTTAGGTAATTTTCAAGATGGCGGGTCGGAAGCATGTCGGTCAAGGTAAACGTTTATTGTGCTTTATTTATTGCGTTTTGACATTTGGAAAAATGTATTTGAGATTCCGAAAGGTGTACAAAAGTAAACAAAAATATGTCCGCCACAATTATTTGAATACTTTCATAGCTACAGTGACTGTAACATCCACACGCACAATTGTGCGTGTTGGGACTATTTTACCGGCATATAGTCGTTTTCGGTCGATGTTTGTGGTTACGATTCGGAACAGATTACGGAATAGATAAGTCATTTTACTATTGTATTTACGCATTATTTTCACAGTTCGTTTGTTTGTTTCGTTGTAGGGCTTACTGACGAGGAAATTCTAGCCGTATTAGATGACTATGAAGTGGGAGTCTGCAGTAGTGATGACGAATTGTTAGATACAACTTGGACTCTTCCAACGATCAAACCTAGACTTGGAGAAAGCTCTGAATCTTCTGACGAGGAGGAAAATTGTAACAATGCTTCTGCAACAATACTACCAGTTGCTCCAGAAGTTCAGGACAATTTTCCCAGTCAACACAGTAGAAAGAATTCTAAAAAACCAGTGGATACACATAGTCGTTTGTCTACTTGGAGAAAAAGACCATTCACCTCCAAACTTTTTGCGCACTCAGAGTGAGGTAGGACAGGAAATTAAAACTCCAATGAGCTATTTCAGCAAGTACTACCCAGAAGATTTTTTTCAGTTAGCATCTGACTGCACTAACAGTTACTACTTTTCGAAGAAAGGGAAGTTGCTTCATACAAATCCTCAAGAGATAAAAAAGCTGTATGGCATGCATGTACTTATGGGATGCATTAGATATCCTCGTACACGTGTGTACTGGCAGAAGTCATTGCGTATGTCAACTATTGCAGATTGTATGCCTAGAGACAGGTTCTTCACTCTCAGAACTGCACTGCATGTTGTGGACACTAACTACATTCCACGTGAATCAGAAACTAATAGATTGTGGAAAGTACAACCTGCAATTAATGTTGTACGCAGTGCTTGTTTGAGATTTCCACGCCCCTCTGAAAATGATTATTCCATTGATGAGCAAATGGTACCATTTACTGGATGCTGCACATTGTCTCAGTATGTTCCAAACAAACCGCGCCCTTTGAGAATTAAAAACTTTGTTTTGGCAACAACGAAAGATTTAGTACTAGATTTTGAATTTTATCAAGGTAAATGAGCTCCTCTGCCAGATGTTGGCCTTGGTCTTGGGCCATCTGTAATACTTCGCCTTGCTCAAACATTACCTCAAGGTGCAAGACTATATTTTGACAGATATTTTACAGCTTTGCCATTATTGCAACAGTTACTTGACCTAGGGCTGGAAGGAACAGGAACCATAATGAAAAACAGAGTGAAACCAGTTGACCTGACAGAAGGAAAAAGACTGAGGAGAGGAGATATGGAAGAATTCCGCAGGGACGATGATAAAATAGTCATTGTCCAGTGGAAAGATTCAAAAGCTGTGACCCTTGCCTCTACTTGTACAGGATGTGAACCTGTAAGCAATGTTGAGAGATGGAGTAAACCAGAAAAGAAGTACATCTTAGTGCCATGTCCTGCAGTCGTAGTGAAGTACAACATGTGTATGGGAGGAGTGGACCTCTGCGATCAAATGATGGAGACCTACAGGACTTTCTTGAAGACAAGTGGACTTTAAAAGTTTTGATTCATTTACTTGATTTGGCTCGCGTCAATTCCTGGTTACAATACAAAGTTGAATGCGAAGCCAATAAAGTAAAAGTAAAAAGACTTTAGATCTTCTTGGATTCCGACAAGTAATTGGGGAAACGTTAATTTCTTCTTCTTCAGGACAGGAACATGGAAGTGAATCCGATGAAGAGCCACCAAATAAAATGTACAAACCAGCAAACACACCATGTGATGAGAAGCGGCTAGACGAATATCATCACAGGAGAACTGTTGATGATTTGCCTTCAGCTCGTTGCTGCAGGCAAAAAAATTGCAAGAAGAGGACGAGAACAAGATGTCTGAAGTGTAATATTTAGCCGGCCGTTGTGGCCGTGCGGTTCTAGGCGCTTCAGTTTGGAACCGCGTGGCCGCTACGATCGCAGGTTCGAATCCTGCCTCGGGCATGGATGCGTGTGACATCCTTAGGTTAGTTAGGTTTAAGTAGTTCTAAGTTCTAGGGGACTGATGACCACAGATGTTGAGTCCCATAGTGCTCAGAGCCATTTGTAATATTTATTTGTGTTTGTCAAAAGACAGTAATTGCTTTCGTGAATATCACTGCAAGAAATGACATAAATATGTAAGATAATCCCGATCCACACAGTCGTGTGGGTTCAAAATTTGTATCAAAATTTAAAAAATAAAATTTTCTAAGCAATTGGTACACGATTCTATAATTTTTTAGTTGCAAAAATACATTTATTTCAAAATTTTCATTTCAAGTTTGGGTGGGGGTCTGAAAGGAAGTCTTAAGCAGTTGTTTACTTGTGACACGCAAAAGTTTGAAGACGTGACAAGAAGTACTAATACGTCTTACACTTTTTGCATGCCACAAGTAAACAACTGCTTACGACCTTCATTCATCTGACGTAATATAGGTACGTTAAATCTTTAGCGTTATGCACTTCCGATACAAAACAAGTACTATACACAATATTTTTTTTATTTATGTTACTTTCATTGCAATATGTATAGTAAACGAACTTTAAAGGAGATAAATGCAAGTAACGAATAATTTTTACAGCCACTGTATGAAATTTTCCTGTGCTATACGTAGTATGCTGCTATGAGTATATTATAGCTGTAAAGAAAGGCATTTAACGAATGATTTCGCCATATTGTCTTGTACTTTTGATTCGGTGAGTGTGTACTACTCCACTACTGGCCATTCAAACGTCCCGCCCGCAGTTTGGCAGAAAAATGGCCGCCGTATCGGCCTCTATACAGGCTCTCTCCTGTACGCTAGCGCCCTCATCCACGCAGCGTGTCTATGGCAGAACGAGTACGCCACGTACCTGGCTTGGAGTCCATTCCGCAGATGGAGTCGGCCACGTTGAGGGCGGCCGTGTCCAGTCCCTCTGAGCCGCCCAGCTGAACGTAGTCAGGCATGCCGCGGTTCTCACACTGAAACACGACACAGCGCCGTGTTACACATTACACCACTGCAGTGCCACGCTCCCAGGACAGCCAACTGGTATCCTAGGCCATCTCTCGACTGCTCTGTAGGACGCTGTCATTTAGTGAGTCACATAAGTTACTGCAGAGAGTCTATGTTCTTGCAACATCTACATCTACATGATTACTCCGCAATTCACATTTAAGTGCTTGGCAGAGGGTTCATCGAACCACAATCATACTATCTCTCTACCATTCCACTCCCGAACACCGCGCAGGAAAAACGAACACCAAAGCCTTTCTGTTCGAGCTCTGATTTCTCTTATTTTATTTTGATGACCATTCCTACCTGTGTAGGTTGGGCTCAACAAAATATTTTCGCATTCGGAAGAGAAGTTCATGGTTCAGAGTAGTTTCAGGGGTAAGACAAGGCTGCAACCTGTCTCCACTGTTGTTCATATTATTTATGGATCATATGTTGAAAACAATAGACTGGCTGGGTGAGATTAAGATATGTGAACACAAAATAAGCAGTCTTGCATATGCGGATGACTTAGTTGTGATGGCAGATTCGATTGAAAGTTTGCAAAGTAATATTTCAGAGCTAGATCAGATATGTAAGGACTATGGTATGAAGATTAGCATCTCCAAAACGAAAGTAATGTCAGTGGGAAAGAAATATAAACGGATTCAGTGCCAAATAGGAGGAACAAAGTTAGAACAGGTGGACGGTTTCAAGTACTTAGGATGCATATTCTCACAGGATGGCAACATAGTGAAAGAACTGGAAGCGAGGTGTAGCAAGGCTAATGCAGTGAGCGCTCAGCTACGATCTACTCTCTTCTGCAAGAAGGAAGTCAGTACCAAGACTAAGTTATCTGTGCACCGTTCAATCTTTCGACCAACTTTGTTGTATGGGAGCGAAAGCTGGGTGGATTCAGGTTACCTTATCAATAAGGTTGAGGTTACGGATATGAAAGTAGCTAGGATGATTGCAGGTACTAGTAGATGGGAACAATGGCAGGAGGGTGTCCACAATGAGGAAATCAAAGAAAAACTGGGAATGAACTCTATAGATGTAGCAGTCAGGGCGAACAGGCTTAGATGGTGGGGTCATGTTACACGCATGGGAGAAGCAAGGATACCCAAGAGACTCATGGGTTCAGCAGTAGAGGGTAGGAGGAGTCGGGGCAGACCAAGGAGAAGGTACCTGGATTCGGTTAAGAATGATTTTGAAGTAATAGGTTTAACATCAGAAGAGGCACAAATGTTAGCACTGAATAGGGGATCATGGAGGAATTTTATAAGGGGGCTATGCTCCAGACTGAACGCTGAAAGGCATAATCAGTCTTAAATGATGATGATGATGATGATTCGGAAGAGAAAGTTGGTGACTGAAATTTCGTAAGTATGTAAGTGCGCTGTTTAGGCTTTTATATTGGTAACGCCACGTAGCGCTCTGTATGAAAATCACTGGCTGTGCCGTGTGCAGTCTGTGGCTAGTTTGCATTGTTGTCTGCCATTGTAGTGTTGGGCAGCTGGATGTAAACAGCGCGTAGCGTTGCGCAGTTGGAGGTGAGCCACCAGCAGTGGTGGATGTGGGGAGAGAAATGGCGGAGTTTTGAAATTTGTAAGACTGGATGTCATGAACTGCTATGTATATTATGATTTTTCAACACTATTAAGGTAAATACATTGTTTGTTCTCTATTAAAATCTTTCATTTGCTAACTATGCCTATCAGTAGTTAGTGCCTTCCGTAGTTTGAAACTTTTATTTAGCTGGCAGTAGTGGCGCTCGGTGTATTGCAGTAGTTCGAGTAACGAAGATTTTTGTGAGGTAAGTGATTTGTGAAAGGTATAGGTTAATGTTAGTCAGGGCCATTGTTTTGTAGGGATTATTGAAAGTCAGATTGCGTGGCGCTAAAAATACTGTGTGTCAGTTTAAGCACAGTCATTCACTAATTTTTCTAAGGGGACGTTTCAAGTAGATCTCGCCGCGACGAAAAACGTCTTTGCTTTAATGGCTTCCATCCCAACTCGCGTATCATATGTGCCACACTCTCTCCGCTATTACGTGATAATACAAAACGAGCTGCCCTTTTTTGCACCCTTTCGATGTCCTCCGTCAATCCCACCTGGTAAGAATCCCACACCACGCAGCAATATTCTAACAGAGGACGAACGAGTGTAGTGTAAGCTGTCTCTTCAGTGGACTTGTTGCATCTTCTAAGTGTCCTGCCAATGAAACGCAACCTTCGACTCGCCTTCCCCACAATATTATCTATGTGGTCTTTCCAACTGAAGTTGTTCGTAATTTTAACACCCAGGTACTTAGTTGAATTGACAGCCTTGAGAATTGTACTATTTATCGAGTAATCGAATTCCAGCGGATTTCTTTTGGAACTCATGTGGATCACCTCACACTTTTCGTTATTTAGCGTCAACTGCCACCTGCCACACCATACAGCAATCTTTTCTAAATCGCTTTGCAACTGATACTGGTCTTCGGATGACCTTACTAGACGGTAAATTACAGCATCATCTGCGAACAACCTAAGAGAGCTGTTCAGATTGTCACCCAGGTCATTTATATAGATCAGGAACGGCAGAGGTCCCAGGACGCTTCCCTGGGGAACACCTGATATCACTTCAGTTTTACTCCGTGATTTGCCGTCTATTACTACGAACTGCGACCTTCCTGACAGGAAATCACGAATCCAGTCGCACAACTGAGACGATACCCCATAGGCCCGCAGCTTGATTAGAAGTCGCTTGTGAGGAACGGTGTCAAAAGCTTTCCGGAAATCTAGAAATACGGAATCAACTTGAGATCCCCTGTCGATAGCGGCCATTACTTCGTGCGAATGAAGAGCTAGCTGCGTTGCACAAGAACGATGTTTTCTGAAACCATGCTGATTACGTATCAATAGATCGTTTCCTTCGAGGTGATTCATAATGTTTGAATACAGTATATGCTCCAAACCCCTACTGCAAACCGACGTGAATGATATAGGTCTGTAGTTCGATGGATTACTCCTACTACCCTTCTTAAACACTGGTGCGACCTGCGCAATTTTCCAATCTGTATGTACAGATCTATCGGTGAGCGAGCGGTTGTATATGGTTGCTAAGTAGGGAGCTACTGTATCAGCATAATCTGAAAATAACCTAATCGGTATAGAATCTGGACCTGAAGACTTGCCCGTATCAAGTGATTTGAGTTGCTTCGCAACCCCTAAGGTATCTACTTCTAAGAAACTCATGCTAGCAGCTGCTCGTGTTTCAAATTCTGGAATATTCCATTCGTCTTCCCTGGTGAAGGAATTTCGGAAAACTGCGTTCAATAACTCCGCTTTAGCGGCACAGTCTTCGGTAACAGTACCATTGGCACTGCGCAGCGAAGGTATTGACTGCGTCTTGCCGCTTGTGTACTTTACATACAGGAGTGTTATGAACAGTAAACTGCTACTTACTCCAAACTTGAGTGCTGTGCTTACATTCTGCCACACTCAATTTCTGTTGATCAATTCTGTGTAAATGGAAGGTGGGGAGGGACGGAAAGGAAAGCAAAGGGAGAGCATCACTGCTGTCAGCTGCATTGGGACATTACACAGAATCAGCGGCGACGAGAGAAAATGTGTACCGTCCCAAGATTTGAACCTGATGCCTCCTGCATACTAGTGAGAGATGCGCTAGCAGCTGCGCCTCACAGCCGATTCACATTCCCACCGAGCGCCACCTGTCCACAGTCCCCCTGCCCATTTCCAAAATGTTTTCTATCCTGAGATTCTGCAACACGAAGATAATTGGATGCATCACACTGCCTTGCAAAATGAGTGATACGGATGGAAGGGAAGGAGGAAACGAAATGAAACTTACAAGGGGAGGCAAAACGTTTGGAAAGCGGATTTAATGCAAACTTCGTACACTCGTAGTACCCCATTAGGATAACAAAAAGTGTAAGCAGTAGCGCGTACTTCTCAAGCGTTATTGAGAAAATCGCAAGATAATTTCGGTCTCAAAGATATACCTGTGCAGGGCCATTTTTGTCATGAACCGGCGGCAGCCGACTGGCTATACTTATGGTCTGGGTGCAGAGGATTCGGTGGTCTGTTGGATTGATAATAGGTTCATATACTTAGCCGGCACGGTAGCTCAGCGTGTTCGGTCAGAGGGCTGCTTGCCCTCTGTAATAAAAAAAAACTGAGTAAAAAGAATCAACGATCAACTTGAACGGATGTCTTGTGACGTCCGCATAGACCAAACGCAACGGACTATATCGAACAAAATGGAAGAAAAAGCGCGTTCGGTCAGAGGGTTAGCTACACACGGTAGTAAAGAAAACTGAGTAAACGGACCAACGAACAACCTGAACGGGTGTCATGAGACGTCCGGCCCGAACATATACAACGAACAAAACAGAACAAAATAAGATCAATAAAGAATTAAAAAAAAAACCGGTTAGCGTTCAAGCCCCGTAACCATTGGGTTGCTGGATCGAGTCCCGTTCGTCAGTTTTTTTTTTTCATTTCCAACACAGTCATTTCTTTTACTATTTATTTTACAATTGATATAATGGGAAAAATACGTGTAATCGGATAAACGTTTATTAAATTTACAATGTTATTATCACAAATAATATAATTTACTATCGGCTAGCAAACGACCAAACGCATAAAGTGATTCTGAAAATGTATACTTGTCCGTGTCTTCAAAATTGCTCGTACTTAATCGAAATAGAACGAGAAATTGCTTCTCGTGAAGACGCTATTAAAATACAGTCGATTCTGCATGACCAATTAGCAGCGCCGATATTTAAGGAAATGCTGCGTTATGCATGGTTTGCTTCCAAATTATCTTCTGAAAGGTAGGTTCATCTATATCTACATAGATACTCTGCAAATCACATTTAAGTGCCTGGCAGAGTGTTCATCGAACCACTTTCACAATTCTCTATTATTCCAATCTCGTATAGCGCGCGGAAAGAATGAACACCTATATCTTTCCGTACGAGCTCTGATTTCCCTTATTTTATCTTTGTGATAGTTCCTCCCGATGTAATTCGGTGTCAACAAAATATTATCGCATTCGGAGGAGAAATTTGGTGATTGGAATTTCGTGAGAAGATTCCGTCGCAACGAAAAACGGCTTTCTTTTAATGATGTCCATCCCAAATCCTGTATCATTTCTGTGACACACTCTCCCAAATTTCGCGATAATACAAAACGTGCTGCCTTTTTTTGAACTTTCTCGATGTACTCAGTCAGTCCTATCTGGTAATGTTCCGACACCGCTCAACAGGTTACTGAAAATGTTAACGAGGTTTGTTTCCCCACGGAAAAGCTCCAAAGACCTTGTGTATACGGAAACATAGCATTTATTCAATGCAGCTGGTGCCGTTTAACTTTATGTTTTCCATGTTTTTACGAAAAATACCATCCTACAACTTGTGCTCGTAATGTCGAAAGCGACGATTAATCGTACATCTTTCGAAAGCCGTCTGTGCCGCTCATAAACTTGGAGGTAACAAGTCGCTTAGGGCTCCTTTCAGGTATGAGGGATTCCTCAAATCACGCACAAGCATACATTTTCAGTTTGGTCGTTTACTAGTCGATAGTTATGAATATTATATTATTTGTGATAGTAAAAATTTTCAGACTGCCAAATAACATTGTAAATTTAATAAAAGTTCATCCGATTACACGCATTTTTTCCCATTATATCGATTTTAATATAAATAGTAAAAGAAATGAGTGTGTTGAAAATAAAAAAAACTGACGAACGGGACTCGATCCAGCGACCCAACGATTACGGCGCTTGAACGCTATCCACTAGGCTTCCGCCGCTTCCTGGTAGAAATGGCCACGTACAGGTATATGTTTGAGACCGAAATTATCTTGCGATTTTCTCAATAGCGCTTGAGAAGTACGAGCTACTGCTTACACATTTTGTTGTCCTAATGGAGTACTACGAGTGTACGAAGTTTGCAGTAAATCCGCGTTCCAAACGTCGTGGCTTCACCTTGTTAATAGGTTAGAGGATGTGTGATATTATTTGAGTGACTACAAAATGCAATCAAATTTCCAAAGAAATGGGCTACATGGAGCCAATTATCAGCATGACGTTTTAGCCTCTCTGGTCTGGATCCATGCACTAATCTCGTTGGGAAGGGTGTAATAAGATCGTTGTATCCTCTCTTGAGGCAAACTAGCCAGCTGTTGTAACTAACTGATCCTTGATATCTGGAATACTGACATTGAGACGGAGTTGACATCTGCACTGGTCCCACACATGTTCTGTCGAGGACCGGTCTATGGATCTCGCTGATCAGAGGAATACCAGACACAAGCATCTCTGGGCGAGCGTCGTCCTCCTGAAAAATGCCACCACGATACTGTCACATAACAGGTAAGGCATGGGGATGCAGGATGTCTGTTGTGTACCATTGTGCCATCAAACTCTTTCACACACTACCAGACGTGACCTCAAGTCGTACGCGATTCTCCCCCACACCAAGATGCATAGCAACAACAACACTGTGCCTCTCCAAAACGTCGGAAGAATGGGACCTCTCACCAAGTCACCGCAATGCTCGCCGACGGTCGACATTCGGGATAGTGCAGAACTGTCATCCACTGCTGAACACTGAACACAACGTGAAGCTATTTCTCATTAGTCCATGCTTCCCAATAACGGCATCACTCCAAACACTACCGTTCGTGTTGCGTTAACGGCAGCCTACGCATGATACGGTGATTGCTTTGTCTGGCTCCTACTGGTGTCCCTCCAATGATGGGGAATGAAAAAGACTGTTTCAGGGAGCCCATTACTTTCCCTGGGATGGCACGTACAGTTAAGACGTGTTTGGTGCACAAGATGGCTATCTGCCCTAGTGGTGGTCAGATGTGGTCGACTGGGACCTCAACAACTAGCATGCCAGCTCTCACGTTCCCACGCAGTCCAACATCTAGCCAGTGATACATCAGAATGTTCCACAAATTTGGATGTACGATTCGACCAGATGACCAAATAGAGATAGAAAGGGGACTGTGTGATTCGCTATGCCGATTTTCACGAAGTTTTGGCCATAACTGCGAATGAAGTTGAGAATCTGGTAAACGTGTTCAACATCTGTAGTATCGATAGAATCATATTCTTTGTAAGTCTGTGTTTTGAGACCAAAGATATTAGAGTAAGTCAGAGAGGAAAAAAAAAATTGTGGTAAGATCTTATGGGACCAAACTACTTAGGTTATCGGTCCCTAAGCCTACATACTACTTAATCTAACTTAAACTAACTTACAACTTACGCTATGGACAACACCGTGCCAGAGGGAAGACTCGAACCTCCGAAAGGGGGGGGGGGGGGGGAGCCGCCTGGACCGTGACCAGACGCCTGAGACCGCGGGGCGCAAAGTCAGAGAATAGTGCAGTGTAGTGTGTGTTACTCAGTCTGGTTATGTACTAGGTTTGAAAACGATGGAAGCTGGCCTGCCCTGAATTTCTTCTTGTTGGAACATTGCGTATGGTCAAGGTTTACTGTGGGAATTTTATAATGCAACATATGGTTTTGTCTTATAATTGAAACATGTGTGAAAGAAAGTAATTGTACACCGGAAAATTATTGAAAATATATTGCTGACTTGTCTTGTTAAGAGAGCTTTATGAAAGGGTGTATTGTGGTTTTGCTTAATGAAGCATACGAGGTGCGGCTAGAAAAAAACCGGACTGATGCTGGAAAAAACATTTATTTACAATTATTTACAATTTCATGTTATCTCCTTCAATGTACTCTCCTCCTCGGTCTCTACACCGCTCCATACGAATTTTCCACTGTTCATAGCAATGCTGCAGATCATTTTCGGTAAGTCCATACATTACTTCCGTCGCTTTTTCTTTTACTGCTTCAACAGTCTCAAATCTAGTTCCTTTCAAAGCTGACTTGACTTTAGGGAAAATAAAAAAGTCACAGGGGGCCAAATCAGGTGAGTAGGGTGGATGATCTAAGATGGGAATGTTGTGTTTTGCCAAAAACGTCTTCACTGACAACGCACTGTGAGCTGGGGCATTGTCTTGGTGAAGGATCCATGACTTTTTTCTCCACAAATCGTTCCGTTTTCTCCGTACTCGCTCACGTAGGGTAGCCAGGACGCTAATGTAGTAATGCTGATTCACTGTTTGTCCTTCTGGTACCCAATCAATGTGCACAATCCCTTTGATGTCAAAAAAAACAAAAAAAAACAATCATCATTGCCTTGAATTTCGATTTTGACACTCGTGCTTTTTTTTTGTCGTGGAGAACCAGGAGTTTTCCAATGCATCGATTGGCGTTTAGTTTCGGGATCGTAAGTAAAAAACCACGATTCATCGCAAGTAATAACATTTTGTAAGAAGGTGGGATCACTTTCAATGTTTTCGAGGATGTCAGAACAAATCATTCTTCGGCGTTCCTTCTGTTCAATTGTGAGACACTTTGGAACCATTTTTGAACACACTTTGTTCGTGTTGAAACTTTCATGAAGAATCTGCCTAACACTTTCCTTGTCAACTACTGTTAACTCAGACGCTGCTCTGATTGTTAAACGGCGATCTTGTCGAACAAGTTTACCGATTTTTTCAATGTTTGCATCAGTTTTTGCTGACTATGGTCTGCCAGTGCGAGTGTCATCACTGGTGTCTTCGCGGCCATCTTTAAATCGTTTAAACCAGTCAAACACTTGTGTTCGCGATAAACAATCATCGCCGTACACTTGTTGTAACATTACAAACGTTTCACTTGCAGATTTTCCTAGTTTGAAACAAAATTTGATGTTAACACGCTGTTCTTTCTGTACACTCAACATTTTCCGACTCACAGACAAAACGTCAACTACTTAAAACAGACGCCACGGGCAGACTGAGTGCAGGAGGCAGATGAAACTCGAGCAGTAGGCGGAGCGAGAGTCACGTCACAGGCCACGCGACTTTCAGCCTTATTGCATTCGTTTTATTGTTTCACCAGTACTAGTCCGGTTTTTTTCTAGCCACACCTCGTAGATATCTTGGATTTTTTGTTCTCAGTTATCAGTCGTTAAGTTTAGTTTCTCATTTTTCATTCTTCAACGTTATGAATGTGTTTGTACACTCGCATTGCACATAGCGAATTGTTCAAATGGCTCTAAGCACTATGGGACTTAACATCTGAGGTCATGAGTCCCGTAGACTCAGAACTGCTCAAACCTAACTAACCTGAGGACGTCACACACATCCGTCCCCGTGGCAGGATTTGAACCTGCGACCGCAACAGCAGCGCGGTTCCGGACTGAAGCGCCTAGAACCGCTCGGCCACAGGGGCCGGCTTCGGGAACTGTGTGCTGCAGAAGAATTTTTTGTCAAAACTGGCGAGATACCGTCTTGTATTACGCATCGAAAGCAAGACAAATGATATTCGATTTTTGACAGTCCCATCATTATCCCAATAGTGACAGGTTGGAGCACAGACGAGCGCTCCGTGTGCACAGGTAGGTCAATGAATTTATGATTGGCACAGTGTGCTTGTGAAAATAATAGCACGTCTGTTCAGACGTTTGATACTAGTACAAGATTTCAGTAAAGTGCTATTTTGTAAATTTTCAAGCCGTTTCATCAGATGCGTTAATTTTTTTGTTCATTTGTTATGTAATTACTCTACAATCACAATTCTCGTACAGTGACTGTTTGCAAGAGTAAAGCTAAAGATCAGCTACATTCAGGGCTGACTCATTTTGTTTCGCAGTAAGATAGTGTATACAAATTCTGTCGACAACTTATTTCTTTCTCGCAGGCGAATTGTTTAATGTACCAGCTAGTCCGAATTTCGCGTCGTGTAGAGTGAGCTTCACATATTTCCGATAAAAATTAAATTTTCTCGTAGTTCTATTGGGTTGCACTGACGTTTACATATTTCGATATAAAAATAAGTTTTATACAATGAAGAGCCAAAGAAACTGGTACTCCTGCCTAATATCGTGTAGGGTCCCCGCGAGCACGCAGAAGTGCGGCAACATGACGGGGCGATGACTCGACTGATGTCTGAAGTAGTGCTGGAGGGAACTGACACCGTGAATCCTGCAGGGCTATCCATAAATCGGTAAGAGTGCGATGCGTTGGACATCTCTTTTGAACAGCATGTTGCATGGCATCCCAGATGTGCTCAATAATGTTCATGTCTGGGGAGTTTGGTGGCCAGTGGACGTGTTTAGACTCAGAAGAGTGTTCCTGGAGCCATTCTGTAGCAATTCTGGATGTGTGGTGTGTCGCATTGTCTTGCAAGAATTGCCCAAGTCCGTCGGAATCCACAATGTTTGCAAGGATGCAGGTGATCAGACCGGACGCTTATGTACGTGTCACCTGTCAGAGTCGTATCTAGACGTATCAGGGGTCCCATATCAGCCCAACTGCACACGATCCACACCATTACAGAGGCTCCACCAGCTTTAACAGACCCGTTTTGATATGAGGAGGTCTCCATACCCATACACGTCCGTTCGCTCGGTACAATTTGAAACGAGACGTGTCCGACCAAGGCAACATGTTTCCAGTCATCAACAGTCCAATTTCGGTGTTGACGGGCCCAGGCGAGGCGTAAAGCTTTGTGTCGTGGAGTCTAAACAGATATGTTGCAAGGCATCCTATGTATGCTCAACAATGTTCATGTCTGGGAAATGTTTCAACACAGAAGAGTGTTACTGGAGCCACTCTGTAGCAATTCTGGACGTGTGGGGTGTCCCACTGTGCTGCTGGAGTTGTCCAGGTCCGTCGGAATGCACAATGGGTATGAATGGATGCAGGCGATCAGACAGGATGCTTACGTACGAGTTACCTGTCAGAGTCGTATCTACACGTATCAGAGGTCCAATACCACTCCAACTGCACACGCCTCACGCCATCACAGAGCCTCCACCAGCTTGAACAGTCCCCTGTTGACAATCATGATCCATGGGTTCATGAGGTTGTCTCCATATCCGTATACGTCCATTCGCTCGGTACAATTTGAAACGAGACTCGTCCGACCAGGCAACATGTTTCCAGTCAACAAAAATCCAATGTCGGTGTTGACGGGTCCAGGCCAGGAGTAAAGCTTTGTGTCGTGCAGTCATCAAGGGTAAACGAGTGGGCCTTTGGCTCCGAAAGCCCATATCGATGATGTTTCGTTGAATGGTTCACACGCTGACACTTGCTGATGGTCCAACATTGAAATCTGCAGCAGTTTGTGGAAGGGGTTGCACGTCTGTCGCGTTGAACGAGTGTCTTCAGTCGATGTTGGTCCCGTTATTGCAGGATATTTTCCCGGCCGCAGAGATTTGATGTTTTAGAGGATTTCTGATATTCACGGTACACTCGTGAAATGGTTGTACGTGAAAATCTTGATAACCTGCCATTGTAGCAGCGGTAACCGACCTAACAACTGCATTTGAATATGCATGCTTTTCTTTGGCGCTTCATTGTTGTTGTTGCCGTGGTCTTCAGTCATGAGACTGGTTTGATGCAGCTCTCCATGCTACTCTATCCTGTGCAAGCTGCTTCATCTCCCAGTACGTACCGCAGCCTACTTCCTTCTGAATCTGCTTAGTGTATTCACCTCTTGGTCTCCCTCTAAGATTTTTACCCTCCACGCTGCCCTCAAATATTAAATTGGTGATCCCTTGATGCCTCAGAACATGTCCTACCAACCGATCCCTTCTTCTAGTCAAGTTATGCCACAAACACCTCTTCTCCCCAATTCTGTTAAATACCTCCTCATTATTTACATGAGCTACCCACCTAATCTTCAACATTCTTCTGTAGCACCACATTTCGAAAGCTTCTATTCTCTTCTTGTCCCAACTACTTATTGTCCTTGTTTCACTTCCATACATGGCTACACTCCATACAAATACTTTCAGAAACGATTCCTGACACTTAAATCTATACTCGATGTTAACAAATTTCTCTTCTTCAGAAACGCTTCCCTTGCCATTGCCAGTCTACATTTTATATCCTCTCTACTTCGACCATCATCAGTTATTTTGCTCCCCAAATAGCAAAACTCCTTTACTACTTTAAGTGTCTCATTTCCTTATCTAATTCCCTCAGCATCACCCGAGTTTACTCTACTACATTCCATTATCCTCGTTTTGATTTTGTTGATGTTCATCTTATATCCTCCTTTCAAGACACTGTCCATTCCGTTCAACTGCTCTTCCAGGTCCTTTGCTGTCTCTGACAGAATTACAATGTCATCGGCGAACCACAAAGTTTTTATTTCTTCTCCATGGATTTTAATTCCTACTCCGAACTTTTCTTTTGTTTCCTTCACTGCTTGCTCAGTATACAGATTGAATAACACCGGGGACAGGCTACAACCCTGTCTCACTCCCTTCCCAACCACTGCTTCCCTTTCATGCCCCTCGAATCTTATAACTGCCATCTGGTTTCTGTACAAATTGTAAATAGCCTTTCGCTCCCTGTACTTTACCCCAGCCACCTTCAGAATTTGAAAGAGAGTATTCCAGTCAACATTGTCAAAAGCTTTCTCTAAGTCTACAAATGCTAGAAACGTAGGTTTGGCTTTTCTTAATCTAGCTTCTAAGATAAGTCGTAGGGTCAGTATTGCTCCACGTGTTCCAATATTTCTACGGAACCCAAACTGATCTTCCCCGAGGTCGGCTTCTACCAGTTTTTCCATTCGTCTGTAAAGAATTCGCGTTAGTATTTTGCAGCTGTGACTTATTAAACTGATAGTTCGGTAATTTTCACATCTGTCAGCACCTGTTTTCTTTGGGATTGGAATTATTATACTCTTCTTGAAGTCCGAGGGAATTTCGCCTGTATCATACATCTTGCCCACCATATGGTAGAGTAGTGTTAGGGGTGTCTCTCCCAAGGCTGTCAGTAGTTCTAATAGAATGTTGTCTACTCCCGGGGCCTTGTTTCGACTCAGGTCTTTCAGTGCTCTGTCAAACTCTTCACGCAGTATCCTATCTCCCATTTCATCTTCATCTACATCCTCTTCCATTTCCACAATATTGCCGTCAAGTACCTCGCCCTTGTATAGACCCTCTATATACTCCTTCCAACTTCCTGCTTTCCCTTCTTTGCTTAGAACTGGGTTTCCATCTGAGCTCTTGATATTCATACAAGTGGCTCTCTTTTCTCCAACGGTCTCTTTAATTTTCCTGTAGGCAGTATCTATCTTACCCCTAGTGAGATAAGCCTCTACATCCTTACATTTGTCCTCTAGCCATCCCTGCTTAGCCATTTTGCACTTCCTGTCGATCTCATTTTTGAGACGTTTGTATTCCTTTTTGCCTGCTTCACTTGCTGTATTTTTATATTTTCTCCTTTCATCAATTAAATTCAGTATCTCTTCTGTTACCCAAGGATGTCTACTAGCCTTCGTCTTTTTACCTAGTTGATCCTTTGCTGCCTTTACTACTTCATCCCTCAAAGCTACCCATTCGTCTTCTACTGTATTTATTTCCCCCATTCCTGTCAATCGTTCCCTAATGCTGTCCCTGAAACGCTGTACAACCTCTGGTCTAGTCAGTTTATCCAGGTCCCATCTCCTTAAATTCCCACCTTTTTGCAGTTTCTTCAGTTTTAATCCACAGTTCATAACCAATGGATTGTGGTCAGAGTCCACATCTGCCCCTGGAAATGTCTTACAATTTAAAACCTGGTTCCTAAATCTCTGTCATACCATTATATAATCTATCTGAAACCTGTCAGTATCTCCAGGCTTCTTCTATGTATACAACCTTCTTTTACGATTCTTGAACCAAGTGTTAGCTATGATTAAGTTATGCTCTGTGAAAAATTCTACCAGGCTTCATTGTATGTTAACAATACATGGAAGTAAGTATAGAATTTGACCTATGCAAGGAAAGCAAAGGAACAAAACTTTTGTAAACCACCACGTGCTCGACTGCCTTCTATACGCGAAGCTGATTCTCAGCAGGTGGGCCACTTTCCTCATCACGAGTGCTGCTCGCTCTTTGGTTTTCCGAGGCACTGTATAGTGTATTGATACTGGTATGAATGTCGTCGCGACTCACCCTGTGTATGGTGCCGGTCTCTATCTCGAGCAGGCCGGAGCCCGCCCCCAGCGGCGGGGGCGGCGCGGCGCCCGCGGAGGCGGCGGCGAGGCCGCTGGCGCTCCTCTTGCTGCCGGCGCCGGCCAGCCCCACGCTGAGGGAGAGCACCTTCAGCGAGGCGGGGAACAGCGTGCTGAGCGTGCAGTTGACCCGCCGGCCGTAGTTGCGCAGCGTGTACACGTCGGACACGCCCTCCAGCAGGATGTTGCACGCTGCACACAGCACGACAGCAACAGGTAGGGGGCGTGTCTCAGGGGCCAGACCACGGTAAACTGCAAACTTTTTGGGTCAAACTGTAACAGGTGATGTTAGGTCCACAATAGATACGATGGTCGCCCAGAAAGTAACGCACCGCATTTGTTTCTCGAACAATTCTATATTGTACGTAACGTTTCTAGCATTTGTAGACTTAGAGAAAGCTTTTGACAACGTTAACTGGAATACTCTCTTTCAAATTTGAAGGTGGCAGGGGTAAAATACAGGGAGCGAAAGGCTATTTACAATTTGTACAGAAACCAGATGGCAGTTATAAGAGTCGAGGGGCATGAAAGGGAAGCAGTGGTTGGGAAAGGAGTGAGACAGGGTTGTAGCCTGTCCCCGACGTTATTCAATCTGTATATTGAGCAAGCAGTGAAGGAAACAAAAGAAAAATTCGGAGTAGGTATTAAAATCCATGGAGAAGAAATAAAAACTTTGAGGTTCGCCGATGACATTGTAATTCTGTCAGAGACAGCAAAGGACTTGGAAGAGCAGTTGAACGGAATGGATAGTGTCTTGAAAGGAGGATATAAGATGAACATCAACAAAAGCAAACCAAGGATAATGGAATGTAGTCAAATTAAATCGGGTGATGCTGAGGGGATTAGCTTAGGAAATGAGACACTTAAAGTAGTAAAGGAGTTTTGCTATTTGGGGAGCAAAATAACTGATGATGGTCGAAGTAGAGAGGATATAAAATGTTGACTGGCAATGGCAAGGAAATCGTTTCTGAAGAAGAGAAATTTGTTAACATCGAGTATAGATTTAAGTGTCAGGAAGTCGTTTCTGAAAGTATTTGTATGGAGTGTAGCCATGTATGGAAGTGAAACATGGACGATAACCAGTTTGGACAGGAAGAGAATAGAAGCTTTCGAAATGTGGTGCTACAGAAGAATGCTGAAGAGAAGGTGGGTAGATCACGTAACTAATGAGAAGGTATTGAATAGGATTGGGGAGAAGAGAAGTTTGTGGCACAACTTGACTAGAAGAAGGGATCGGTTGGTAGGACATGTCCTGAGGCATCAAGGGATCACAAATTTAGCATTGGAGGGCAGCGTGGAGGGTAAAAATCGTAGAGGGAGACCAAGAGATCAATACACTAAGCAGATTCAGAAGGATGTAGGTTGCAGTAGGTACTGGGAGATGAAGAAGCTTGCACAGGATAGAGTAGCATGGAGAGCTGCATCAAACCAGTCTCAGGACTGAAGACCACAACAACAACAACGTAACGAGAATTACACACACGAAAGAATGGTGTTTCATCTTCACGCCCCATTTTTCCACGTAATGTCCATCCCGTTCTCTGGCCTTCCTCCAGCGCGGAACAAGGACGTGTGTGCCCCGCCGGTACAAATCCTTGTCCTGGTGGAGGAGCCAGTGATTCACTGTCGTCAAAATGTTTTCCACGAATGGCCCAAACAAGTGGAAGCTCGATGTAACTTGCCAGGTATGACAGCCGTAGATGGTCTCCCCGACTGCTGCAAATCGTGGAGCTCCGCCGAACCACGTTCCCAACCTCACCCTCCGTGCCCAGCGACTAACTGTACCTCTGTCGACAGCACATACTCCATAGACTTTGCACAAGCGTTTGTGAATATTCCCCACAGTTTCTTTCTCTACAGTGGGCAATTCAATGACGGCACGTTGCTTGTACTGTACATCATCTACAGACGCCATTTTGAAACTGCCCTTCAGCTACGCTATCTGCCGGGAGTGATGGAAACTTGGCGCGCTAACTCAGAAGACTTCAAATTTATTTATTTATTTATTTTTTATTTATTATAACACGTACGTAACGTTTCGCGATCGTAGCAATGTTTTCGGCTGAGAAAAAAAATGCGGTGCATTATTTTCTGGCCAACCGTCGTATTATTCAGAATGTTTTCATGAAGAGCATATAGTACAGTCCTACGAGGCGCTGATTGCCCCTCAAGTAGCATCATGAGGCTGAGGGCTTTCCCTTCCAGTCCTTCCACCAACGGAAAACCTCCGGCAGTACAGGGAATTGAAGGTAGGTCCTCCGCATGCCAGTCTATACGGTGGCATCCTCGAGAACGAAAGGTTTCTTTGCGCAGTAGCGTTCAGTGACAATCTTCGCGGTCCTCGCTCACGACTAAGGTTTCCCAGCGCCGACTTGCCCCTATTCGTGTTCCATCTCTACTATATTTATTGAGGAACATGCATTTGTTTGCCAACTATCAGTTGGTTTTTGAATTCGACTTTCAGCCATTTTTAGTGGACAAGGTGTACGATGGAAACAAAACCTTCTGTGTTGTAAATAAATAATAAAAATTCCAGACTAATTATAACATTCATAATTAAAACGAGCTCATGAGTTTGATAGTAGGAAAGGCGAATGCTTGACTTCACTTTGTCGGGAGAATCCTAGAAAAGTTTAGTACATCCATCAAGGTGACTGCATGTAGAACACTAGTGCGACCTATTCTTGTACGCTGCTCTAGTGTTTGGGATTCTCACCAGGCTGGATTAATAGAAAACATTGAATCAATTCAGGGGCGGGCTGCTAGATTTGTTACCGACAGGTTCGAACAACGCGTTAAGTGTTACAGAAATGCTTCAGGAACTCAGATAGGAATCCCTCTAGGGAAGGCGACGTTCTTTTCGAGAAACGCTGTTGAGAAAATTTAGGGAGCCGGCATTTGAAGCAGACTACTGAACGATTCTACTGCCGCCAACGTAGATTTCGCATAAGGACCACGAAGGTAAGATACAAGAAGTTGGTGCTCACATGGAGGCGTATAGACAGTATTTCTCTCGCTCTGTTTGTGAGTAGAACAGCAAAGGAATTGACCAGCAATGCTACAGGTACACTCCGCCACGCACCGTACGGTGGCTTGCAGAGTATGTGTGCAGATGAAGATATAAAAAAAATGTTAAACTCAGAAATGACCAGTAAAACTGATTCCGTTTCAGAAAGGACTGAATAATGCAGATGATGAAACTTTCGTCACTTATGTAATAAACCTCAGAGGTAAAGGCTCTGAGCACTATGGGACTTAACATCTATGGTCATCAGTCCCCTAGAACTTAGAACTACTTAAACCTAACTAACCTAAGGACATCACAAAACACCCAGCCATCACGAGGCAGAGAAAATCCCTGACCCCGCCGGGAATCGAACCCGGGAACGCGGGCGTGGGAATCAGAGGTAAAGGTAAAGCTGCCAGCAACACGAAGGCTAGTAGGAGCACACGGCCCTTTACTGGGCACGGTTCTACTGACGCTCACATACTCAGCCAGTTGCAGGAGGACCTATAGTGTACTTCGAGCCTCGTTGCAATTTGCCTTTCTTCCCATATACATAACATTGCCAAACGTGACAGAAATCATGTGCCAAGAGGATGTAGGAGGAACTGTGGACTGAACCCCGAATCTGAAGGCTTGAATTCTGACAGACATCCAATTAAACGCCTACATATAGAAAAAATTAATTTCAGAAGGGAAAGCTAAAAACGTATCCTCTTAATTCCTCCTCCTCCAGTACTAGAACTTTTATTGTTACACAGTTACTGGCACAAAGGACTTACACGTACACACCATTTGCTAACCCACGTGTATTTAGTGTCTACATCTACCTCTACACTCTGCAAGCCTCCATACGAAGTGGGGTGCAAGATGCTTCTGACATAATTACTATCCTTCCCTTTCCATGTACCATGCGAGAGCAGGATGTGTGGCAAGAACGAGTGTCGATAAACTTTCGTATGCGCTGTACTTCCTCTGTTTTTGCGGTGCATTACTTTCTGTGTAACCCTCGTGTATTGAGATAGGGAACCAATGGTTGAGTTGGGTTGGGTTGTTTGGGGAAGGAGACCAGACAGCGAGGTCATCGGTCTCATCGGATTAGGGAAGGATGGGGAAGGAAGTCGGCCGTGCCCTTTCAAAGGAACCATCCCGACATTTGCCTGGAGCGATTTAGGAAAATCACGGAAAACCTAAATCAGGATGGCCGGACGCGGGATTGAACCGTCGCCCTCTCGAATGCGAGTCCAGTGTCTAACCACTGTGCCACCTCGCTCGAACACTCTACACTACGTAACAGCCGGCCGCTGTGGACGAGCGGTTCTAGGCGCTTCCACGCGGCTGCTACGGTCGCGGGTTCGAATTCTGCCTCGGGCATGGATGTGTGTCATGTCTTTAGGTTAGTTAGGTTTACTTAGATCTAAGTCTAGGGGACTGATTACCTCAGATGTTAAGTCCCACAGTGCTTAAAGCCCTTTGAACCAGTTTTTTCAACACTACGTAACAACAATGTAAGTGTTCAAAGCGACGACCGCCGGTGTCAATGCATGTACGAGGTCTGTTCAAAAAATTCCGGAACATTCGCAATTTGGCGCCATTAGTGTGTTGGAGCGAAATGCGATTTGCATCCCTGAATTTAACGTGTAACAGCTGGAAGTTTCACTGTTGTATGTCTGTTATTGTTCAGTGCTGTATTAAGTAGAACGTTGTGTCGGACAGTTTGCGAATTTCGAGATGGCAGAGTTACAACAGCAACGTGTCTGCATTCAATTTTTTACAGAGATACACAAATAATGCAGGTGCCTACGGTGATTAATGCTTAAGCTATTCTCAGTGTTACGAATGGTTCACGCGGTTTAAAAGTGGCAGGACGGAAGATGACCCTTATTCAGAACGCCCCTCGACACCTACCTTCATGTCACGAACATCGACGAAATTATGCCTGCCAAATGAAGAGTGAGTGTCCGAGGTATTGCAGAAGAATGTAACATTTCAGTTGGGTCATGTCGCGAAATTCTGACACAGCACCTTGGAATGGATCGTGTTGCCGTCAAGTTTTTCCTACGGCTCATTAGACAAGAACAGAAAGACCTTCGCCTCGCAATTTGTGAAGAGCTTTTGGACCGTGCAAATGAGAACGAGATGTTCCTTAAGAGAATCGTTCGTAATAATAAGACCAAGGTTCAGTCTTCGTAATGGGTCGGCAAAGGTTCTCAAAGACCAAAAGAACCTCGTCAGGTCAGGTCAAATGCCAAAGCCATACTGAAATTCGAAGGATTATTTCATCATGAATTCGTGCCACAGGGTAATCCCAAAAGTCAGGTCTTCTATTTTTTTATAAGTACAGAACTCTGTTTGTGTGGCAGTTGGTCACACTGTTATGAATAGTGGTTCACGCGCTGTGTGTAAACATGCGCACGCCGCGCTGAGGCGCGCAGTCTTGGCTTGGCAGCCTTTGAGAATGGGACTCCCGTTGGATGTTACCGCCAAGTGAGAACTGCGCGCAGTTATTCGGTTCTTGAACGCAAAGGGCACTGCGCCGATTGAAATGCATCGCCAATTGACGGAAGTGTATGGTGGGTCGTGCATGGATGTCAAAAATGTTCGTAAGTGGGGTAGAGAATTTGCAGCCGGTCGGACCGAAATTCACGACGAGCAAAGGAAAGGCAGTCCGCCAATTTCTGAGGAGACAGTGTTGAAGGTTGAGCAAAGCACGCGTGAAGATCGGCGGCTCACCCTGGGTGATCTCTGGACGTTGGTTCCTGTGGTTTCCCGAAGCACCGCTCACAGAATTTGAACGGAAACATTGAACTACCGGAAGGTGTGCGCAAGATAGGTGCCACGCATGCTGACTGAGGACCACATGCGACAACGAGTTGATGCTTCCCGTGCATTTCTTCACCGCCTTGCAGCCGAACAGGACAACTTTCTGGACTCAATTGTCACGGGAGACAAAACCTGGGCATACCAATTTAGACCTGAGACCAAGCAACAATCGCGCCAGTGACGGTATCCTTCTTCGCCAAAGCCGCGGAAATTCAAACAAACACAGTCTGCCGGTAATGTAATGACAACAGTTTTTTGGGATCGGAAAGGGGTATTGTTGGTCGACTTTATGCCCACTGGGACCACAATTAACGCTGACATGTACTGTGAGACTCTGAAAAAACTCAAACGGGCAATTCACAAACGGAGAAGAGGAATGTTGAGCAAGGGCGTACACATTCTCCATGACAACGCTCGCCCACATATCGCTCGGCAAACAGTTGCTGTTCTGCAACAGTTTCAGTGGAACATAATCACCCACCCACCCTATAGTCCTGACTTGGCGCCCAGTGACTATCACCTGTTCCTTAGGTTAAAAGAACATTTGGCCGGAAAGCGATTCACCTCCGACGAGGAGGTGAAAGAAGAGTTTCATAACTTTCTGAACAGAATGGCGGCGAGCTTGTGTGACATGGGCATACAAAAAGTGACACAGCGTCTACAAAAATGGATCGACAGAAATGGTGATTATGTCGAAAAATTGCTAAATTTTCAAGCTGTAAACTGATGTAAACCATTGTAGAAATAAACAGGTCTATGTGCTTATAAACAAAATAGACCTTACTCTTGGGATTACCCTCGTAAAATCGATGGTACTATCGGGACGTATTGCGATACCTGCGAGAAAATGGTATAAGCAAACGGCCTGAATTATGGTGAGGCAATTCATAGCTCTTGCATCAGCATAACGCAGCCGCACATTCATCGCCGTTGGTGCATGGCTATTGCCCAAAAGCACTGTGTTGCCTCATCCTCTGTACTCTCCAGACCTGGTCCCTGCGGTTATTTTTTTTTTTATTTTCACACCTGGAAACCCTGTTGAAAGGACGAAGATCGGCAACGATGACATAAAAGAAAATTCGCAGACGGCGCTTCGCGCGATGCAGCAAGAGGCGTACCAAGACTGCTTCCGAAACTGGAAACTGCATTGGACGAATCTTGAAGGAGACCATGAGCAGTAAGTAAAACGTAAGTGTAGAAAAAGTTTCACACAGTTGCGGAATTTACACTACTGGCCATTAAAATCGCTACACCACAAAGATGACGTGCTACAGACACGAAATTTAACCGACAGGAAGAAAATGGTGTGATATGCAAATGATTAACTTTTCAGAGCATTCACATAAGGTTGGCGCCGGTAGCTACACCTACAACGTGCTGACATGGGGAAAGTTTCCTACCGATTTCTCATACACAAACAGCAGTTGACTGGCGTTGCCTGGTGAAACGTTGTTGTGATGCCTCGTGTAAGGAGGAGAAATGCGTACCATCACGTTTCCGACTTTGATAAAGGTCGGATTGCAGCCCGTCGTGATTGCGGTTTATCGTATCGCGACTCTGCTGCTCGCGTTGGTTGAGATCCAATGACTGTTAGCAGAATATGGAATCAGTGGGTTCAGGAGGGTAATACGGAAGGCTGTGCTGGATCCCAACGGCCTTGTATCACTAGCAGTCGACATGACAGGCATCTTATCCGCATGGCTGTAACGGATCGTGCAGCCACGTCTCGATCCCTGAGTCAGCAGATGGGGACGTTTGCAAGACAACAACCATCTGCACGAACAGTTCGACGACGTTTGCAGCAGCACGGACTATCAGCTCGGAGACCGTGGCTGCGGTTACCCTTGACGCTGCATCACAGACAGGAGCACCTGCGATGGTGTACTCAACGACGAACGTGGGTGCACGAATGGCAAAACGTCATTTTTTCGGATGAATCCAGATTCTGTTTACAGCATCATGATGGTCGCATCCGTGTTTGGCGACATCGCGGTGAACGCACATTGGAAGCGTGTATTCGTCATCGCCTTACTGGCGTATCACCCGGCGTGATGGTATGGGGTGTCATTGGTTGCACATCTCGGTCACCTCTTGTTCGCATTGACGGCACTTTGAACAGTGGACGTTACATTTAAGATGTGTTACGACCCGTGGCTCTACCCTCCATTCGATTCCTGCGAAACCCTACATTTCAGCAGGATAATGCATGACCGCATGTTGCAGGTCCTGTACAGGCCTTTCTGGATACAGAAAATGTTCGACTGCTGCCCTCGCCAGCACATTCTCCAGATCTCTCACCAACTGAAAACGTCTGGTCAATGGTGGCCGAGCAACTGGCTCGTCGCAATACGCCAGTCACTACTGTTGATGAACTGTGGTATCGTGTTGAAGCTGCATGAGCAGCTGTACCTGTACACGCCATCGAAGCTCTGTTTGATCAATGCCCAGACGTATAAAGGTCGTTACTACGGCCAGAGGTGGTTGTTCTGGGTACTGATTTCTCAGGATCTATTCACCCAAACTGCTTGAATATGTAATCACATGTCAGTTCTAGTGTAATATATTTGTCCAATGAATACCCGTTTATCATATGCATTTCTTCTTGGTGTAGCAATTTTAATGGCTAGTAGTTTATTGAACAGACCTAGTATTGCAATGGTGCATGCAGTACTTCCACACTTTCACAAATGTACCGGGTGTCTGTTTTACACTGGAACAGACGGCAGGTGACAAGCAGGTTAAATCTCTGACCACCAAACAGACAGCCAGCCGAAGTGGCCGTGCGGTTAAAGGCGCTGCAGTCTGGAACTGCAAGACCGCTACGGTCGCAGGTTCGAATCCTGCCTCGGGCATGGACGTTTGTGATATCCTTAGGTTAGTTAGGTTTAACTAGTTGTAAGTTCTAGGGGACTAATGACCTCAGCAGTTGAGTCCCATAGTGCTCAGAGCCATTTGAACCATTTGAACCAAACAGACATACCGTACACAACTTAGCCAATAGCACGCGTGTCATGTGGTAACAGCACGCAACGCACCGGCGCGTTAACCTGAGCCGCACGCACACCACTATCCCTGGTGTCAGTCCTCCATTGCGTGAGTCAGCCTGTGACGTGTTCCTGTGAGATTTAGTTCTGTGGGAGACGCGTAGTCAAAGATGGAACGTAAGTCGTCATGGGAGTTGGCAGACATGCTTTTCATTAATGATGCGGCAGGATGTAGTGCCTGTAAGGGAGCACGCGTTTACAGAACATTACCAACAGATGGCAAGTTAATAGGAAGTAGTTTATCTCCGTGGATGCCAATTTAACGAGAGACGGGGTCGTTCACGCCACAGAGAGCTGGCCAAGGTTTCTGCCAAAGACATGTCCAAACACCAGACTTTCGGAGATGGTACCGGATCGTGTAGCCAACCACATAAGCACCTATCAACTTGCCCATGAAACGCTCATTTTTTGAAGGATAGTGTGTGTAAAGTACTGAAGAAATATCGGTTCATCTCTGGCTTAGAGAACGTATGCAAGCACTGGTGCCAACGGTGCTTCAGCCCCACGTTAACCTCTGTCAGTGGATTATACACCACGGTAGTGTAGTACCGAACTTCATGCTTGTTTACTGTTCATAGATGAGGCATCATTTAGCCTTGATGGTGTCTTCAACTACCACGACAGCCATGTCTCGAGTGAGGACAATCCCCAGGCCAACCACATCGGTGGACACCAGTAATGATTCTCTGTCAATGCACGGGTGGACCTTGTCCAATACCATCTTAACAGGACTTTATTTGCTGCCTCCTCGTTTGACAGGTCCGTGTTAGCTAGTGTTCCTGTGAGATGTACTTCCACAGTTCTTTGAGACTGTACCCCTTGTTTCCGTGAAAGGGTGTGGTTTCAACATGACGGTGCACAAGCCTACTTCGATGTTTATGTCCGCGAGCTGGACGTGGAAGTGGAGGCCGTGTCACATGGCCAATGCGACTGCCTGATCACGCGCCTCTGGAATTTTTCCTCTGGAATTACATAAAGACGTTGGTGCATGCAACCCCTGTAGAAACGGATGAAGATCTGCTTGCTAGGATCCGAGGTGCCTGTGATCTTTGAGAGAGTGCCGTAGAACTTCATGCGCCATTTCCACGTAAGCATTGAGACTGGCGGTCGTTACTTTCAACAATTACTATGAGCCACAATATTGTTCAAAAATGGCTCTGAGCACTATGGGACTTAACATCAGAGGTCATCAGTATCCTAGAACTTAGAACTAGCTGCGCCTACAAGACATGCAGGGGTGTACGTGCACCAATCATAATCACACCCCACACCGTCAAACCACAACCTCCATATAGGTCCCTTTCAAGGACATTAAGGGGTTGGTGTCTGGTTCCTGGTTCACGCCAGATGAGAACCCGGCGAGAATCACTGTTCTGACTATACCTGGACTCGTCCGTGAACATAACCTCGCACCACTGTTCCAATGACCATGTACTGTGTTCTTGACACCAGGCTTTACGAGCTCTCCTGCGACCAGGGGTCAGTGGAATGTATCTTGCACGTCTCTGGGCGAATAAACCGTGTCTGTTCAATCGTTGTAGACTGTGTGTCTGGAGAGAACTGTTCCAGTGGCTGCAGTAAGGTCCCGAGCAAGGCTACCTGCAGTACTCCGTGGCCGTCTGCGGACACTGATGGTGAGATATCGGTCTTCTTGTGGTGTTGTACACTGTGGACGTCCCGTACTGTAGCGCCTGGACACGTTTCCTCTCTCCTGGAATCGTTGCCATAATCTTGAGATCACACTTTGTGGCACACGGAGGGCCTTTGCTACGATCTGCTGTGTTTGACCAGCCTCCAGTGGCCCTAGTATTCTACCCCTCATAACGTCATCAATATGTGTTCTTTGAGCCATTTTCAACACCCAGTCACCAATAGCATTTCTGAAAACGTCTCCACACTTACTCGCTGCACCGTACTCTGACATCTACCAATACACCTCTGCGTATGTGGACTGCTGCCAGCGCCACCGTGCGACGACCGCAGGTCAAATGCACCGCATGGTCATACCCCGAGGTGATTTAAAACCGCAAACCGCCCACCAGAGCGTTGTTCCACCATGTATCAGCATTATCCTTAATTTATGAGCATGAGTGTAGAAATTCTGCCGATGTCTGTGCGACGCCCAAGGAATTCGGCAGACTATGGCTGTTGACCGGGGTAGTATGAGGGCTGATCCAGTAGCGGAAACAAACATCTACAGATTAAATGCAAATAAAACTAAAAATTAGAAATTAAAAAAATTCTTTAGTGCAAACAGTAGTATTAGTAGTTCGCGAACTGGTTAACTGTTTTATTGTAGCTCTGTAGTACTAGAAATAGTGTAGTATTAAAAAATTAAGTATCAGGAATGAACAGTTAGTATGTAGATTTATTATTATACAAGAAAGTGTGATTTGTATGGCAAATTTTAGCTTTTCAGGCAATAGACTGTAATTCAGAGGAATAAATAGACAAATAAATAAATACTGCCAGTATATATTTTACACCCTTTCTACATCGGCCATTACTTATTTTGCCGTCCAAATAGCAAAACTCATCTCCTACTTACAGTGCTTCACTTTCTGATCTAACTTACCCAGTATCACCTAAAGTAATTCCACTACATTCTTCTTCTTCTTCTTCTTCTTCTTTCGTTTCACCCTCTTTGGGGTATGCTGGATCAATCATTCCTTTGTGTGGTGTTCTTTTCTTAGGGCCCAGTATTTCTTCATTCTTTCTGATTTTCTTCTCCTCTCTTCTTCCGAGATGAAGGGTTTGGACTTTTGTGTAGATTTGTGTTGGAACCTTATGTTTTCATCTTTAATAATTAATTTAGCTGTTCGATCAATAAGTGAATTTTCTGAAATCTCTAATTCTACTAGGTCTTTCTCAGTTTCTTTAAACCAGTTGGGTTTTGTTTTGCGGTTACGGAAGAAGTCAGAGATCTGTTTAGTTAATCTGTTGGAATTCATTCTGAGAATATGACCATAAAAATGTATCCTTTTTCGCAAAGTATCTAAAAGTTTTTCAATTTTCTTGTAGTGTGTTTCATTTTTGATGTATATAATCTTATTGTCTTGAAATTTTGGTCCTATGATTTTTCTTAAACTTTTTCTTTCCTTCAGCTCAATTTTCTCCCTTTGGCCTTTTAAATTCATGTTAAGTGTTTCTGCTGCATACAGTGCTTCTGGCTTAATCACTGTCTTGTAATGTGTAATTTTGGACCCCCATGAAAGGGATTTTTTGTTGTATGTATTTTTTGTTAGTTGGAAGGCCAATTCAAGTTTATTTTTTCTGGATTCCATTGCTTTGCTTTCCCCAGCATTCCAACAAATCCATTCTCCGAGATATTTGAATTCTTTTACTATTTCGATCTTCTGTTCTTGAACTTTGAGGTATTTACGCGAGTGCTTGATGTTTGTCAATATCTTAGTTTTTTCGAAGGAGATATGAAGACCTATTTTAGCTGCTTGTTTCTTTAGTTCAAGGATTTGCTCCCGTGCTTCTTCCATTGTTTCAGCAAACAGGGCCATAACATCTGCAAAAGCAGTGCAATTTACTGTAAGGTTCTTCCTTTTGCAACCCAGTCTTATACCACTTTTAATACTTGTGTTCCATTCTCTGACTACTTTCTCAAGCGCACAATTGAACAGCAAAGGTGAGAGCCCATCCCCCTGTCGTACTCCCGTTTTTATTTCAAAGGATTCCGATAATTTGCCCATAAATTTAACTTTCGAAAATGTATTTGTAAGGGTCGCTTTCATGATATTAGTTGATTTCTTATCCAAACCCGTTTCTTCCAGGACTGATAATAGAGATTCTCTATCAATCGAATCGCATACTTTTTGCCCTTGATTTTTGGTATGACACAACGTTTTTGAGGTTTAGTATTTGTTCCGAACATGATCTACCCTTTCTAAAACCTCCCTCGTATTCCCCGATTTGCGGGTCCGATTGCGGCTCTGCCCTGTTCAAAAGGACTTTAGAAAGAATACTGTACGTCATATCCAGCAGTGACATTCCTCTGTAATTGTTGGGGTCTGTCTTCAAACCTTTCTTGTGGATAGGGTGGATGAGAACTGTTCTTCATTCTGCAGGGATCTCTTCTTCTTTCCAGATTTTAACGAAAACACACTTAATGGATGTAACTGCATTTTTGTCAGCCTTTTTCCATAGTTCGGCCACTATTTGGTTTTCTCCGGACGCCTTGTTGTTTTTAAGTTCTGAAATAATCTTCTGTAGTTCTTCAGTCGTCGGTGGTTCTGAATCCGGCTTCTCACGGTTATTTGGGATGGATTCAAATTTTTGAAGGATGAGTTCACAATTCAAGAGTTTCTCAAAGTAGCCTGCTAGTATTTATCAATTTTCCGTGTTATTGTGAGCGATGGTCCCATTTACATCTCTGAATTGGAGGGTGGGTGCTTTGTATCTTGATAACCTTTGTTTGAAAGTTCTATAAAAGTTCCTTGAGTTGTTTTTAGCAAATTCTTCATCAATTTGGCTGATATTTTTGTTTTCATGTGTCTTCCTAATCCTTTTTATATTTTTATCTACCAGTTTTCTAACTGTAACGAAATTCAATCTGCTTTCTTCTGTTTTCTGTGACTGCCAGTTTTGCCATGCCTGTTTTCTTGTTTCAATGAGGGCATCACATTCCAGCGACCACCAGGCATGTTTTTTACTTGTTAGGTGCTATCCGTTCGGCTGTAGTAATGAGGTTTTCCTTGATACCCCCCCAGCTTTGTGTCTGAATGGTTTCGGTTGCTTTTGTGAATTCATCTGATTTTAATTTCTTTTCTGTGCTATACTTCCGACCCTTAATTTGTTTCATGCTGCGTTTCCTGTTTGGGATGACTTTGAACTTAATTTTAGAAAGGGAGTGGTCTGAATCCAAGTTTGCACCCCTGAGTACCCTAACATTCATGATTTCTTTGCTAGAAACCTTCTTGGTTGCCACATGATCAAGTTGAAATTCCCCAATGCTAGGATTTGGGGATATCCATGTCTTTTGTCTTCGTGTTAGTGTCTTGAAAGCTGTGGATTTAAGAATTAAATTGTGTGCTTGGCAAAGTTCTATTAACCTCACACCATTTCTGTTTGTTCTCTTGTGTGCAGGATAGTGCATTAAAATCTCCCAAGAAGACTGATGATGTTTTTACCCGGAATTTTCTGAATAATGTCATCTAGATGATTCCAAAAGTCCTCCACTTTTTCTTTGTTTTTCCTGTTATCCTCAATTATAGGGGTATATGCATTGATAATTGTGTAGATTTTGTTTGTGCTTGTGTGTGTACGACTTGAGATTCTTTCTGATTGGGAATCAAAGTCAACTATTAAGTTGACGATTTGTTTGTTGATTATAAAGGCTGTTGCAAGGTGTGGTACATTTTTCATTACTCTCGGTCCCACTTTACCTATGTAGATCCTAAAACCTTCGGAATCGAAGGCATCTGTATCCATGTATCGTGTTTCTTGAACGGCTGTTATAAGTACGTTGTGGTTCTTTAGCGTATCTGTTAGATGTTTTAGTTTTCCGGTTTTCAACAATGAGTTTGCATTGAAAGTTGCTAGGTACGTTGATTGTCTATGTTGAAATTTGGAGGAGATTCCAAGACACTCCGACTTGTCTTTGTACAATGTTGCAGACTCTCCAGAATCCGAATGTCTGCTGATGTACGGTGGATCGTCCACCTGGGGTAAAATAGTTTACATCACACACTTTCATGATTGATGAAAGTTATTTTGGGTGTGACCCAAAGGCCACAAAAAAATTCAACCAAGATTGTGAATCCTGGAGGTAGTTCTTCCGCTATCTCCGCCGTTAGGAATCTGAACTTACGCTTCCGCCTTCGAGACCGTTGACCAGGTTTCACCTAGTAACCCTAGGCAGGGGCCCTTACAGGGTACTACCATCTGGAGCCAGATGGACCCAGTTTTTTTAACGAGGTGTTACTCCTCCTCAAACTCCTCCTTCTCCTTCCTCATGACTTGCGAAATGAGGCTCCGGACTTGGGACCAGCAGTCGTGGAGTTTCCACTACATTCCTTTATCCTCGTTCTACTGATATTCATATTTTGATATCGTTTCAAGACACTAGCGACTTCGTTCAACTGATCTTTCACGTCCTTTGCCGTCTCTGTCATAATTACAATGTAACCTTCAGCTTTCCAAATTTCTCCTAAATTTCCTTTACTGCTTGCCTTACGCACAGGTTGAGTAATACCGGGAATAAGCTACAACCCTGTCTCCTGCCTTCCTCTACTGCTTCTCTTTCATGTTCTTCAACTCATAACTTCTGACTGGCTGTTTACAAGTCGTGAATAAAATTTCACTCGCTGTACCTTATCCCTTGTACTTCCTGAATTTCAGAAGCTTATGAAAATTTTCTCTAGCGAGTTTGTTTTTCTTGAATGTGTCTTCTAGTGGTAGCCATCGGGCCAGTATTGCCTCGTGTATTATAAATTTCTTCCGGCACCAACCTGTTGTTCACGCAGGCTGTCTCCTACCAATCGGTCCATTCTTCTACACATTGTTACTTTACTGAAATGGAGAGCGTGTTTGTAGCGAAATAGAATGCTGAGAGCTTGGCACACCCCTCCGTAATGTGGCTGCTGTTATTGCTATTCGCCCGTTACACATTTACTTGATGCTGACAGTAATGGGCATTTTACGACGGCTGAGACATCGCAGAGCCATCAATGGGGCTTAGGGAGCCAGGCGGCTACATTTTATGGTGCCAGGGCGGTAGAGATTTACTATTAGAGTGAGCCACTCATGGCACAGTGCACCTCCTCAAATCGCGGAAGCCCTGTCGCCTTAGAAGTTGGCCAGACTTCTGACCGACTTTTATCATCTAGAAATCGCCACTTCCTCTGCAAACTACATGCTCAAGTACGACACGAGAAAGCACGGGACGTCAGGACCTTACGGCAGGAACCACGGTTATAGCTACATTACTGGCCATTAAAATTGCTACACCACGAAGATAACGTGCTACAGACGCGAAATTTAACCTACAGGAAGAAGATGCTGTGATATGCAAGTGATCAGCTTTTCAGAGCATTCACACAACGTTGGCGCCAGTGGCGACACCTACAACGTGCTGACATGACGAAAGTTTCCAACCGATTTCTCATACACAAACAGCTGTTGACCGGCGTTGACTGGTGAAACGTTGTTGTGATGAATCGTGTAAGGAGGAGAAAAGCGTACCATCACGGTTCCGACTTTGATAAAGGTCTGATTGCAGCCTATCGCGATTGTGGTTTATCGTATCGCGACATTGCTGCTCGCGTTGGTCGAGATCCAATGACTGTTAGCAGAATATGCAACCGGTGGGTTCAGGAGGGTAATACGGAACGCCGTGCTGGATCCCAACGGCCTCGTATCACTAACAGTCGAGATGACAGGCATCTTATCCGCATGGCTGTAACGGATCGTGTAGCAACGTGTCAATCCATGAGTCAAGAGATGGGGACGTTTGCAAGACAACAACCACCTGCACGAACAGTTCGACGATGTTTGCAGCAGCACGGACTATCAGCTCGGGTACCGTGGCTGCGGTTACCCTTGACACTGCATCACAGACAGGAGCACCTGCGATGGTGTACTCATCGACGAACCTGGGTGCACGAATGGCACAACTTAATTTTTTCGGATGAATCCAGGTTCTGTTTACAGCATCATGATGGTCGCATCCGTGTTTGGCGACATCGCGGTGAACGCACATTGGAAGCGTGTATTCGCCATCGCCATACTGTCGTATCACCCGGCGTAATGGTACGGGGTGCCATTGGTTACACATCTCTGTCACCTCTTGTTCGCATTGACGGGACTTTGAACAGTGGACGTTTCATTTCAGATGTGTTACGACCCGTGGCTCTACCCTTCATTAGATCCCTGCGAAACCCTACATTTCAGCAGGATAATGCACGACCGCACGTTGCAGGTCCTGTACGGGCCTTTCTGGATACAGAAAATGTTCGACTGCTGCTCTGGCCAGCACATTCTCCAGATCTCTCACCAATTGAGAACGTCTGGTCAATGGTGGCCGAGCAACTGGCTCGTCACAATGCGCCAGTCACTACTGTTGATGAACTGCGGTATCGTGTTGAAGCTGCATGAGCAGCTGTACCTGTACACGCCATCGAAGCTCTGTTTGACTCAATGCCCAAGCGTATCATGGCCGTTATTACGGCCAGAGGTGGTTGTTGTGGGTATTGATTTCTCAGGATCTATGCGCCCAAATTGCGTGAAAACGTAATCACACGTCAGTTCTCGTATAATATATTTGTCCAATGAATACCCGTTTACCATCTACATTTCTTATTGGTGTAGCAATTTTAATGGCCAGTAGTGTATCGAAGTATGTGATATAGACGGCCGTATATTTTATTTGCATTTAGGAAGAAGCTTAAATATTTTACACCGCCAAGGGACGGTAGAACCCAGTATTTGGCTCTGAGCACTGTGGGACTTAACTTCTGAGGTCATCAGTCCCCTAGAACTTGGAACTACTTAAAGCTAACCAACCTAAGGACAACAGACACCTCCATGCCCGAGGCGGGATTCGAACCTGCGACCGTAGCGGTCGCGCAGTTCCAGGCTGTAGCGCCTAGAACCGCTCCGCCACTCCGGCCGGCGCAACCCAGTATGTGATATGAATTTCAACTTGATACAACTAGCCGTTTCTGAGAGAAAAGGGTTCTTAACAGTGGGACAGACAGACAGACAGACAGACAACAAAGTGGTCTTCTAAGTGGGTTTCCGCTTTTCACCAACTGCGAGAAGGAAACCTAAAAATGACTCTGTAGGTGTATCGTACGGGTCCTTGCAGTCGGTGGGCGAGATCCGTGAAGTGGCGCGCAGGTGACGCTGCAGACCTGACGCAGCCGCAGGGTGTATTTCCTGACGGCACGCCTATATGCAGCGGTATTTTTCGTACGTATTTTGTCCCTGTGCGGTGTTGGCGGTGCACTTGAGGGAGCCGCCGCTCCCAGAGGCACTTGCACACTGCATGGCAGGCAGCAGACAACCCCCCCCCCCCCCCCCAACCCAAGTCCCCCCACCCCCCCCCACTCCTCCCTGTGTGGGTCGCTGCCGCTTTTTGCGGAGAACGCGCTGCAAATTAACTCGCGGCCCTCTCTGGGGACCGCCGATATGCACACACGTCCAGGCTAAAAATGGCGAGGAGGCAAGAGTGCCTAGTACAGAAGATAGTTCTGTGGCTGACGTGTTGCGGTGCGGACGTGTGCTCTTTGCTCAGTTCGGTATATGGACGAGCGCAGCGCTCTCCGACACGCGAAACGTGGCGAGTTATTCCCAAAGGGCTCCGACTCACAGATCAAATGTGCCTTCGCAAATACCACGGCCGCCTGTGACGCCAAAATTGTGTGATCTCAATTTCTTACATTATTCCTATAGGCATCAACTACCCGCCAGGTTAGCCGAGCGTCCTCGACTCGGTCCCGGATCGAATGCGCCCGGCGGATTAACGACGAGGGCCGGTCTGCCGGTCAGCCTGGATGTGGTTTTTAGGCGGTTTTCCACATCCCCCTAGGTGAATATCGGACTGGTCCCCACGTCCCGCCTCAGTTACACGGCTCGCAGTCATCTGAACACTTTTGCACTATTCTATGGATTACACTAGTCGCAGACAGTTGGGGTACACTAATTCCTTCCCGGGGGGTACGGGGTGGCGGAAAGGAATGGCATCAGCCACCCCTTCAACTAACATTGCCACATCTGAATAACCATGCCGACCCTGCGTATCCGCGGGAAACACGACACAAGCAAAAGAAAGAAAAGAAAGAATTGCTATAGGCATCAACTATACATTGTCCATGTTATCGTGGTGAGGTGTGACAGTCATTATGAAGGTGACAGCGATCCAGTGCTATGAAATGCAAATACCACAGCAGTCTCTGATCGCAAATATCTGTTCACTCAATTACCGGTTTCAGTCATTATCGTCGTCTTCAGATGATTTGTTTTTATGAAGTTAATACAGTAAGCATACACGGATTAGCCGAAACATTATGACCACCAGGTTAATAGCTTGTTTGGTCGTCTCTGGACTTAAATACATCACCGACTCAGCGTGTCAGAGATCCGACAGTATGTCTACGCACTGGTCATGTAATTCTCGTAGCCTGCATCTCGTGGTCGTGCGGTAGCGTTCTCGCTTCCCACGCCCGGGTTCCCGGATTCGATTCCCGGCGGGGTCAGGTATTTTCTCTGCCTCGTGATGGCTGGGTGTTGTGTGCTGTCCTTAGGCTAGTTAGGTTTAAGTAGTTCTAAGTTCTAGGGGACTGATGACCATAGATGTTAAGTCCCATAGTGCTTAGAGCCATTTGAACCATTTATTGAAACATACATGTATTTGAAAAGCTGCTTGCTCTATTCAAACATTTGTCTCTTCATACAAGTTTTACGACCTCCCCCTCCCCCCCGTGGCGCCTTCCACCCCGTACCACCAGTCCTTCACACAAACAAGCACATAGGTTCCTCCACTACGACACTTTTTTATATACCGAGCGAACAATACTTTCTAGCAATGTCGCTAATACTTTGCTTAGAACCCTCGTATTTGGTGATCGGTTGAATATATCAAAACAAACTTTTCGGGGCTTACATCACTAAACGATGGCATGGTGCAATGATGTATGGGTGGGATGCCCACCCGTCGGCTTGCAGGGCAACGAAATTTTTTATTTTGTGTAGGGGAACGGCGAGTATTATGCGCCATTTAAGAAAAAATGTAAATTACAAAATATGTTTGTATCTTATACATGAAGATAGTAACGGTTCCCGAAAGAACAGATACCACTGATGGCCATGCAGCTTCTCTAGAATAACTGATAATTAACTGAAACGTCAGCTGCCGACAGGTTTGTTGATATACCTTGATAGGGAAATGTGTGCCCCGACCGGGACTCGAACCCGGGATCTTCTGCTTACATGGCAGACGCTCTATCCATCCGAGCCACCGAGGACACAGATGAATAGTGCGACTGCAGGGACTTATCCCATGCACGCTTCCTGTGAGACCCATATTCTCAACTGTCCACAATCTACATACGTAATGTACCTGATAGATATTTGCCCATCCACTCATTACTCGCGCACACTAAGGTGACGATTCCCGTAAGACAACGGGCAACCTGTGCGCATTCGCACAGACGGAGGTCAATGGCTTGGTAGTCTTTAATTACACTACTGGCCATTAAAATTCCTACACCACGAAGATGACGTGTTACAGACGCGAAATTTAACCGACAGGAAGAAGATACTGTGATATGCAAATGATTAGCATTCGAGAGCATTCACACAAGGTTGGCGTCGGTGGCGACATCTAAAACATGCTAACATGAGGAAAGTTTCCAAGCCATTTCTCATACACAAACAGCAATTGACCGGCGTTGCCTGGTGAAACTTTGTTGTGATGCCTCGTGTAAGGAGGAGAAATGCGTACCATCAGGTTTCCGACGTTGAAAAAGGGCGGATTGTAGCCTGAGTGCACGGATGGCAAAACGTCATTTTTTCGGATGAATCCAGGTTCTGTTTACAGCATCATGATGGTCGCATCCGTGTTTGGCGACATCGCGATGAATATACTGGCGTATCACCCGGCGTGATGGTATGGGGTGCCATTGGTTACACGTCTCTGTCACTTCTTGTTCACATTGACGGCACTTTGAACAGTGGACGTTACATTTCCGATGTGTTACGACCCGTGGCTCTACCCTTCATTCGATTCCTGCACGACAGCATGTTGCAGGTCCTGTACAGAAAATGTTCGACTGCTGCCCTGGCCAGCACATTCTCCAGACCTCTCACCAACTGAAAACGTCTGGTCAATGGTGGCCGAGCAACTGGCTCGTCACAATACGCCAGTCACTGCTCTTGATGAACTATGGTATCGTATTGAAGCTGCATGGGCAGCTGTCCCTGTACACGCCATCCAAGCTCTGTTTGACTCAATCCCCAGGCGGATCAAGGCCATTATTAAGGCCAGAGGTGGTTGTTCTGGGTACTGATTTCTCAGGATCTATGCACCCAAATTGGGTGATAATGTAATCACATGTCAGTTCTAGTATAATATATTTGTCCAATGAATACCCATTTATGATGTGCATTTCTTCTTGGTGTAGCAATTGTAATGGCCAGTAGTGTATATATATGAAGATAGTAACTGTTCCTGAAAGAACAGATACCATTGATGACCGTGCAGCTTCTCTAGAATAAATGATAATTAATTGAAACGTCAGCTGCCGACACGTGTTGTTGATATACCTTGATAGGGACAGCCGACTCGAACACCTTGTAAAGACTCCAGCGTGAAATTACGCATGGCCCATTCACATAACGTAACTCTCGCACGGAAAGCGTTCCCATGCAGCTCCTGGGTCAGTGACAGGCGGTACGGGTGAAACCTGGTGCCGTGTACTATACACTACATAGATGTGAGACTGATACCAGCGACTGCAGCAACGGCTCGTAAGCTGACATGATAATCGCGGCGTACTGCAGCTAAAACAAACACCTCCATCTCCTCACTTCTTGCAGTTCTTCGTCTGTTACTGCGGCGCTGCACCAAGCTGCCTGTTTCCCGAAGTCATTGTTCGGCACGTAAGAACGTAATGGCTTCCGGAGCTCTTCGCCTAGGATACCTCACGGCGTACGCCGTGGCTGCTTCAATGGCACCGTGTCGGCACTCGCCGAGCATCAGCAACATATCAACGTACTCGTTGTTCGTGTATGCCATCTTTATCCGATGTCAGTAACTGTGGTATATTGAGCCCCGTTTGTTTGTGTGGCTCGGACTGTCGGGTATACGGCCGTGTGCGGCGACAGTCGGCAGTCTAACAGCGCATCGAGCAAGCTTCTCGCCCCGTGACACCGGCCATGTTACAACTCGGCCGCACCACATTTAGAAGGTGCATTGCGTTATGCGCAGCGTGTGTGGTATCTGCCCCTGAAACTTTGAAGGGTTGTAGCTCCCTAACTAAAAGTGATCGGAATGTAATTTAAGTCGATGTATACACAGCTGGTATTACTGACTCCAGTGCATGACAGAAAAAAATGTTGTTCCATTTAAAAAATCGTATCTTTTTGCTGTAACTCTTTGGATAATAACACAATAAACTATGTTTATAGCTCCGCAGACAGTGTAACGTTTCTTATGGTGACCTACCGCAATAAATATTTCCCTCGCCTGTCACTTCCTAGCTTACAGAGGCATCTACATCTACATCCATACTCCGCAAGCCACCTCACGGTGTGTGGCGGAGGGTACTTTGAGTACCTCCTCGGTTCACCCTTCTATTCCAGTCTCGTATTGTACGCGGAAAGAAAGATACTCGGTATGCCTCTATGTGGGCTCTAATCTCTCTGATTTTATCCTCATGGTCTCTTCGCGAGATATACGTAGCAGGGAGCAATATACTGCTTGACTCCTCGGTGAAGGTATATTCTCGAAACTTTAACAAAAGCCCGTACCGAGCTACTGAGCGTCTCTCTTGCAGAGTCTTCCACTGGAGTTTATCTATCATCTCCGTAACGCATTCGCGGTTACTAAATGATCCTGTAACGAAGCGCGCTGCTCTCCGTTGGATCTTCTCCGACTCTTCCATCAACCCTATCTGGTACGGATCCCACACCTGTGAGCAGTATTCAAGCAGTGGGCGAACAAGCGTACTGTAACCTACTTCCTTTGTTTTCGGATTGCATTTCCTTAGGATTCTTCCAATGAATCTCAGTCTGGCATCTGCTTTACCGACGAATAATTTTATATGATCATTCCATTTTAAATCACTCCTAATGCTTACTCCCAGATAATTCACGGAATTAACTGCTTCCAGTTTCTGACCTGCTATATTGTAGCTATATGATCAAGAATCTTTCTTTCTATGTACTCGCAGCACATTACACTTGTCTACATTGAGATTCAATCGCCATTCCCTGCACCATGCGTCAAAATCACTCCTAATGCCTACTCCCAGATAATTCACGGAATTAACTGCTTCCAGTTTCTGACCTGCTATATTGTAGCTATGTGATAAAGGATCTTTCTTTCTATGTACTCGCAGCACATTACACTTGTCTACATTGAGATTCAATTGCCATTCCTTGCACCATGCGTCAATTCGCTGCAGATCCTCCTGCATTTCAGTACAATTTTCCATTGTTTCAACCTCTCGATAAACCACAGCATCTTCCGCAAAAAGCCTCAGTAAACTTCCGATGTTATCCACAAGGTCATTTATGTATATTGTGAATAGCAACGGTCCTACGACACTCCCCTGCGGCACACCTGAAATCGCTCTTACTTCGGAAGACTTCTCTTCATTGAGAATGAGATGCTGCGATCTGTTATCTAGGAACTCTTCAATCCAGTCACACAATTGGTCTGATAGTCCACATGCTCTTACTTTGTTCATTATACGACTGTGTGAACTGTATCGAACGCCTTGCGGAAGTCAAGAAACACGGCATCTACCTGGGAACCCGTGCCTATGGCCCTCTGACTCTCGTGGACGAACAGCGCGAGCTGGGTTGCACACCCATCTTTTTCGATACCCATGCTGATTCCTACATAGTAGATTTCTAGTCTCCAGAAAAGTCATTTTACTCGAACATAATACGTGTTCCAAAATTCTACAACTGATCGACGTTAGAGATATATAGGTCTATAGCTCTGCACATGTGTTCAACGTCCCTTCTTGAAAACGGGGATGACCTGTCCCCTTTTCCAATCCTTTCGAACGCTACGCTCTTCTAGAGACCTACGGTACACCGCTGCAAGAAGGGGGTCAAGTTACTTCACGTACTCTGTGTAAAATCGAACTGGTATCGTATCAGGTCCAGCGGCCTATCTTCTTTTGAGCAATTTTAATTGTTTCTCTATCGCTCTGTCGTCTATTTCGATATCTACCATTTTGTCATTTGTGCGACAATGTAGAGAAGGAACTACAGTGCAGTCTTCCTCTGTGAAACAGCTTTGGAAAAAGACATTTAGTATTTCGGCCTTTAGTCTGTCATCCTCTGTTTCAGTATCATTTTCTTCACAGAGTGTCTGGACATTTTGTTTTGATCCACCTACCGCTTTGACATAAGACCAAAATTTCTTAGGATTTTCCGCCAAGTCACAAGTCTCCAAACACATTTAGTTAAATACCCTGTGTGTGTGTGTTTTTGTGTGTGTGCGCACGCGCGTCAGAGAGAGAGAGAGAGAGAGAGAGAGAGAGAGAGAGAGAGGGAGGGAGGGGGAGGGAGGGAGAGAGAGAGAGAGAGAGAGAGAGAGAGAGAGAGAGTGAGAGAGAGAGAGGGAGACGCCTGTTCTTTCGGACGTGTCCAAAAGAACGGACACCCTTTGATCCGGCAGCCACTGTGAATTAAGACGCAAAAGAATTACAGACATTGGCTGCCAGTGACCGTTGAGTCAAATCAATGGGGAAAGTTGAAAATTTGCGCCGGATTGGGATTCGAACCCGGATCTGCTGCTTAATAGTCAGATACGCTGACGACTGCGCCATCCAGACACAGCGATCTCCGCCCCTATACGTAACAGTACCGTCGCCTAACGGCAAGACACGCCACTAATCCTACTAACAAAGCAAACCTGGCAGCGCGCTGTATCAACGTCTTTCCTACAAAGCTGGGTAGCCATATGGTACACAGTTTCTGGTCCACACTACACAGGAATGTGATTAAGTTCAGACAAATAGTTCATCAATATGAAACGGTTCAAATGGCTCTGAGCACTATGCGACTTGACTTCTGAGGTCATCAGTCCCCTAGAACTTACAACTACTTAAATCTAACTAACCTAAGGACATCACACACATCCACGCCCGAGGCAGGATTCGAACCTGCGACCGTAGCAGTCACGCGGTTCCGGACTGAATCGCCTAGAACCGCACGGCCACCGCGGCCGGCTTCATCAGTATCTAAGGACCCACGTTACTTTAAGTAGGGGGAGAATATTCTACATGGAGGACGGGAACAGACGATATTTCCTGGTCGGTGTTTGAATGCAGTGATCGATTTTAGAGTCACATAAAGGAGTGAGCGGTAGAGTAAGTCATAAGGAGTTACCACCATGATTTAAGGTTTTTGTTGCTATGAGACGTCAGGTTGTGTTTTGCGCAGAATTTGTGTTTATTACGAGTTCTACATATTTAAATACTGGATAATACTGGGTGATCAAAAAGACAGCATAAATTTGAAAACTGAATAAATCACGGAATAATGTAGATAGAGAGGTACAAATTGACACACATGCTTGGAATGACATGGGGTTTTATTAGAACAAAAAAAAAGTTCAAAAAATGTCAGATGGCGCTACAGCTGATCAGTATAGCAATAATTAGCATAACAAAGTAAGACAAAGCAAAGATGATGTTCTTTACAGGAAATGCTCAATATGTCCACCATAATTACTCAACAATAGCTGTAGTCGAGGAGTAATGTTGTGAACAGCACTGTAAAGCATGTCCGGAGTTATGGTGAGGCAATGGCGTCGGATGTTGTCTTTCAGAATCCCTAGAGATGTCGGTCGATCACGATACACTTGCGACTCCAGGTAACCCCAAAGCCAATAATCGCACGGACTGAGGTCTGGGGACCTGGGAGGCCAAGCATGACGAAAGTGACGGCTGAGCACACGATCATCACCAAACGACGCGCGCAAGAGATCTTTCACGTGTCTAGCAATACTTTTTTTGGTTCTAATAAAACAGCATGTCATTCCAAGCATGTGTGTCAATTTGTACCTCTCTATCTACATTGTTCCGTGTTTTATTAAGTTTTAAAATTTATATTGGCTTTTTGATCACCCGGTATATTAAACCTATTTGCGACACATTCTTCAGTTACAGAGTTTTATGGTGAATAAAATTCTGTATACTTTTAAAATTCATTACATAACGTGCGGACGATGAAGCCGTTTTTCGTCAGGCGCTCCCCATTTTATACCTTGAAACAGAAGGATGTCTCCATGGAACACGTCAAATGTGCAAATCAAATCAGTTTCTTCAATATCGTAGCGGTTCTACCCGTCTCTAAAACGGTAATTTGTGTTAATCGCCTATACCTTCTATTTCAATAAGTTTTTAATTTATTACTGGTTTTTAATAACACTACTCCTTAATATGATTTCACATACTGATTACTAATATATAGTGGAGTAATGAAGTAACACAAAGGCTATTAAATATGGTACTGACAAGATTTTTCTCGATTTCAGATTTGAATAGCATATTTATTCAGATTTACATCGATATCCTTATCACCTAATAGCGATAGTGAAAAGCACTGTAATAAACACGGGTAGGAATCAATTAGAAAAAGTATTAGGTCTACAACTTTGCTTCCGCCGTTTTGCAATAGACGGCAGTAGCCGCAAGTGGGGTTCAGGTGGTTGGTCTTAGGTGTAATACAATAAGCTTAGGCATCTGTAAACACAATGCCATAAAAATATTAGTCGATTTGTGATTGCATCGTAAGGTTATTCTCGATTAAGTACGCCAACGTACGTACCCATTTTTCGCCATTTGCGGGCAGTTTTAATTTTCTGCTTTAACATGAAGAAATCTGCGGCTGTGGCTCTTAAAACGCAGGGCTGTGGCTCTTAAAACGCAGGGTAAGAGCAATGGTGAGGGAATTATTAGTGGAAGAACGTGCAGAGAATGTTTTGAACGACTTAAGAACGGTGATTTTGATGTCGAAGACCGACATGGCGGTGGAAGACAGAACGTTTTCGTAGCTTCTGAAACAGACGGTCACAGGACATCATTATCGAAAGCAATTGATGCGTTCGAGCCCAGCACTGAAACACTATCGGCCACAATACATCGATAGACACGTAAAGGTTATTTTGCAGCAGGTCAGTGCTCGACCCCATGTCGCAAAACCCGTCAAAATATACATGGAAACGTTGAAATGAGAAGTCCTATCCCTCCCGCCGAATTCTCCATACGTTGCTCTCTCTGAATGCCACCTTTCTCGATCAGTTCAAAACGGCTCTGAGAACTATGGGACTTATCATCTGTGATCATCAGTCCCCTAGAACTTAGAACTACTTAAACCTAACTAACCTAAGGACATCACACAAATCCATGCCCGAGGCAGGATTCGAACCTGCGACCGTAGCGGTCACGCGGTTCCAAACTGAAGCGCCTAGAACCGCACGGCCATACAAGCCGGCTTCGATCAGTGGCATAGAGTCTGGCTGACCAGCACTTCCGATCATATGAACAAGTGCAAAATTGAATCAATTCATGGATCCCCACAAAAGACACCCAGTTCTTCCGCGACGTGTTTCGTATGCTATCAGAAAGATGAGAGAATGTAGTGGCCAGCGATGGGCAATACTATGAATCATAATTTTTTTGCAAGTTTTTCACAATAAAGCCCCGAATTTCGAGAAAAAAGCGGCGGGAGTAAAGTTGTTGACCTAGTAATCATTAACCAAAGTGTAAGGCAAGTGAGTGGGCTATTACCTAACCTTTTTAATATTTATGACGACTTCGTTCTTCGTAGATGGGAATGTGAAGCAAAGAAAGGAATGAAGTTAAGGAACGAGCAAGATCTGAATGTGCTTCTGTTTGCAGATGATACCGTTGTTATTCAAAAGAATGAAGATGACCTCCAAAGACCTCCAGCTGAACGAAATATGCAACAAGTAGAACTTCAAAATTTATAGTAATAAAACGAAAATAATGATATTCCAAGGAAAATATCCAGACAGATGGACTGTTTTAGATAATTCAGCTTTAGAACAAATTTCTCAAATGTCTTATTTTAGCTGCGCCGTAAGTCTTGATTTTGGCACTCATGTGGAAAATAGAAATACAAATTATGAACCAGAGAATTACAGACTTAGGCTGCGAGCGGGCAATGATATAAATCGACGTCAAATGTTGAAAATTTATGCTGGACTGGGATTCGAACCCGGGACACCGCATACACACATAATTAAGGCGATGACGGCCAATGATCCCTTCAGAGCAGATGCACACCAGTCTCGAACTCTTACGGGAATCGGCGGAATGCCGCGATTAATCAGAATAATGGGCGAGGGGCACTAAATAGTAGTGTGCGGACGACTTGAGGTCTTGGGTCTGACGGGAGGCGAGCTAGGCTGTGTCCGGATGGCGCAGTCGACAGCGCATCTGCCTGCTGAGCGGTGAGTCCGGGTTCGAATCCAGGTCTGGTACAAATTATCAACTTTCCCCATTGATCTGAATCAATGCCCGCTCGCAGCAAATACCTGTACTTCCTTTGTCTGTTAATTCACAGTGGTTGCTGGATACTGGATCAAAATGGTATCTGTTCTCTCGGACATGGCTCAAGGAAAACACACACACACACACACACACACACACACACACAGTTGTCTCTGTTACCATTAACAGAAAATTGGGTCATACGGTGCAAAAACACGTGTAAGTAGGCTGTTTAGGTTTTTATATTGGTAACGCCACGTAGTGCTCTGTATGAAAATCACTGGCTTTGCTGTGTGAAGTCTGTAGCTAGTTTGCATTGTTGCCTGCCATTGTAGTGTTGGGCAGTTGGCTGTTAAGAGCGCGTAGCGTTGCGCAGTTGGAGGTGAGCCGCCAGCAGTGGTGGATGTGGGGAGAAAAATGGCGGTGTTTTGAGAGCGGATGATATGGACGTGTGGCCATCAGAGACAGTAAATTTATAAGACTGGATGTCATGAACTGATATATTATGACTTTTGAACACTATTAAGGTAAATACATTGTTTGTTCTCTATCAAAATCTTTCATTTGCTAACTATGCCTATCAGTAGTTAGTCCCTTCAGTAGTTAGAATCTTTATTTAGCTGGCAGTAGTGGCGCTAGCTGTATTGCAGTAGTTCGAGTAACGAAGATATTTGTGAGGTAAGTGATTCATGAAAGGTATAGGTTATTGTTAGTCAGGGCCATTCTTTTGTAGGGGTTTTTGAAAGTCAGATTGCATTGCGCTAAAAATATTGTGTGTCAGTTTAGTGTTGATCAGAATAAGTAAAGAGCGAAATGACTGAGTATGTTCAGTTCCGCTCAGCTGTTTGAAAATCAAGTAACGTAAGGGGTTTACCACCACAGTAATTCATTAATTTTTCTAAGGGGACGTTTCGCACGTCATGAAAGTCTATAAAGTGATGCCTGTTCCCGTGTTATGGAAGCGAAAGCTGGGTTTAGACACACACACACACACACGCACACACACACACACACACACACACACACACGAAATTCAACCAGCAGAGATGAGGTTCAGATTCCTAAAGAAGACTGAAGGCTGCACAAGAACACAGATGATTAGTATGAAGATGTTAGAGCAGAATTAAATATTTTCAACATGAATGAAAAAATTCGAAAATATCGTGCAGATTGGAAACAACACCTCACGAGAATGCCAGGTTACAGAATTCCACAGAATATGCTGAACTACGAGCCGAATGGGAAAGAAAGATATTGAAAGACTTCGAAAAAGATGGGAAAGATACAGTTTGTGAGTTCGCAACAGGCGTCAGCCTAATTCTTGAAGGGAAGATGATGGAGGTCGTGGTAATGATGGTGAGATTATGATGATGTATTTGACAATGTTTCACCTTGGAACAGTTTACCAGAGTTGGAAACACCTTAGTTTTCCGATATAATTTTTCTAATTAAAAAAACAAAGTTCAAATGGCTCTGAGCACTATGGGACTTAACATCAGAGGTCATCAGTCCCCCAGAACTTAGAACTACTTAAACCTAACTAACCTAAGGACGTCACACACATCCATGCCCGAGACAGGATTCGAGCCTGCGACCGTAGCAGTCGCGCGGTTTCGGATTGAAGCGCCTAGAACCGCTCGGCCACCGCGGCCGGCTTTTCTAATTTTAGAAAAAGGCTGCAGTACAAATAAATTGAATGTTACCATTTCGAAATGAAAGAAAAATGGTTCAAATGTCTTTGAGCACTATGGGACTCAACTGCTTAGGTCATTAGTCCCCTAGAACTTAGAACTAGTTAAACCTAACTAACCTAAGGACATCACACACATCCATGCCCGATGTAGGATTCGAACCTGCGACCGTAGCGGTCTCGCGGTTCCGGACTGCAGCGCCCAGAACCGCACGGCCACTTCGGGCGGCAAATGAAAGAAAAAAATATATTTTTCTTGCCGAGCTGGCTAGAGGTGAAAGTAAGGAAAGGGTTCCAACCCCAAAACAGTCTGCACTTTAGGTGGTATACTAAGTTAAGTATCAGCTATTTTCAAGAGAGCAGTTAATGTCACGTCAAACATTGATGACTTTGCAAAAAATGATTAATTTTATGTCGGTTATTACCTTTGGTATTTGAACGGACTGATTAATTTCAAGACGGCGTTGCCAAATTCAAAGGAACCGGCGAACTTCACATTAAACGTTATTGCTGACGCTACAACACCAGAAGGAGTTGTTTCCAGAATGAGATTTTCACTCTGCAGCGGAGTGTGCGCTGATATGAAACTTCCTGGCAGATTAAAACTGTGTGCCCGCGAAAGGCAAAGGTCCCGAGTTCGAGTCTCGGTCGGGCACACAGTTTTAATCTGCCAGGAAGTTTCGTACCAGAAGGAGAGTTACTATATTAAGTTAACTGGATTGGATTGTTTGGGGGAAAGAGACCAAACAGCGAGGTCATCGGTCTCATCGGATTAGGGAAGGACGGGGAAGGAAGTCGGCCGTGTCGTTTCAAAGGAACCATCCCGGCATTTGCCTGGAGCGATTTAGGGAAATCACGGAAAACATAAATCAGTATAGCCGGACGCGGGATTGAACCGTCGTCCTCTCGAATGCGAGTCCAGTGTGCTAACCACTGCGCCACCTCGCTCGGTTTGAGTTAATTACAGTCAGACAAGAGAAACAGCTAGAGAAGGGGAGACTTTTCGTACATTTGGGGAAAAATGTTAGCTATACTACTTCTTTCCATATAAAAGTCGACGTCCTGACTGCATGACTGGTCATCACCCAACCCAAATCACTACGGATATATAAACCTGAAATCTCGGGAAGCTGTGGATCTGATACTGTAGGCGTCGTTTAAGAAACCATTTTAGGGGATGAAAGGCATTATGCAAATATATCGCTCTTAAGGCAATTCTTACACTAGAACTCCGAAAACTGGTATTTGGTTTCTCAATCAGAAAACAGAAAATATGTGTTTCAGCATTTTGGAAATTCAACCACTAAGGCGGTAAAATTGTGGCTAAAATTTTCTTGAAAATAAATAATTACTAATAAACTAATAAAGAATTTTTTAGACTACATATAAGACAATTTATATTTGACTTCTCGGTTACAAATAAAAAGGTACCTGTTTCACTGTTTCTGCAAATTCAAGCCCTTAGGGAGTGCAATAGAGGATGAAAATTTTGAACAAAATATTTCTTTACATTAAAAAAAATTTGAAGCTGAAGTTATGAAAATTAATATGTCAGTTTTCTATCAAATGTAAAGAAATATTTCTTAGGAGATGAAAGGTGCAATGGAAGTATCTCCAAAAGAACGGAAGAGGCACGTTTAACAAAGACTTTAGACTCCAGCTGCTAGAATCGATTTTTTGTCAGAAGTGTATTCGTGAAAGACTGTATTTATATGGCCTTAATTAGTGTGGAAAGCTTAGAAGGTGTTGCAACTTGTGGACAACATAAAAATTCTATTAAATAAAAAAAAGTCTCTGCAGGTCATTCACTCCACGCGAGCGAAGCAGAGGGCGCTGAGGTAGCTCCTGCAATAATTAGGAACCATGCGGAAGGCAGAAATGAATTTTAATTAACAGGCCCAAAGGGGAAACGCCTACGCGAGAGAGGAAATCAGCGCATCTGAAATGTTTACTCATTCGACAGACCGTACTACAAATAAAAACCGAGCAATATTTACGTGAGTTAGCTTGTAAGTGGAGAATGTATATATTGTATGGCATCCCGCCGGATCAGAAGTGACATGTTGTTAGCCACTGCTGAGTGAAACTAAAGACCTGACATTTATTGGACGTGTAAATGTACTTCGGTGCTTGTTAAGCTCATTTGGGGGGGGAAAAAAAATCAGCAAAAAAAAGTTTAATTAGGTTGCAGTAATTGGAGTCGTCTGTACCGCTAAACAGCTGTCTGTCAAACTAAATGGTGTGCTAAAATTTATCTTATAAAAAGATTTTTACTGTAGGAAGACATTTCAATTTATTAATGGTTACTTTACTACGAGTAATAGGTAACGTCAATGATTAATTGACAATTTTTGATGAAATGAAAAAGATACCTCTGTTAGAAAACTACATTCATTTTTTCTAAAAGGAAACAAATAACTTTTGAAGGAAGCGAAGACTCTCTCCAGCAACGTTTCATGTCTCTTCTACCCTTCATTATACTACGAGGTAGTGTTACCGAAATCCAGTATTGTACATTCTTATGAAATAATGAGATTTTCTCTCATAAGTATCGGCGTCTGCCACTTATTGTAGCGAAGCTTGATGTCACCGTACTGAATCTGTTTAATGAATTTATCTGTTTCTCGTGGGTGTGTCACGAAATTGTTCTCACAGTGTTTGAAGGCAAAGCGACCGATGGCTCATCGAGTAATGTACGAGGGTCGTTCAGCAAGTAATGCCCCACACTAAAAAAAAACGCCATTCATGTACATAGACAAACGTCCTTGTTGGTGCTTCACCTTTGATGTTTGTTCCCTGCGCCAGTAAAGTTTCGAACCGCCTGGCAGATGGCAGAGCCGTAGTACAGCGTCAAAATGGCGCCTGCATACGACTCACGTTACTAGCAGCCTGCTGTTACTGAATTCTTGTGTGTAGAAAAAGTAACTGTCGTGACCCTCCGTAAACATTTGTGTGCAGTGTATGGCGCTGCTGCAGCTGATAGGAGTACAGTTGGGCGATAGGTGAAGAAAGTAAAGGCAGAAACAGAGCTCCGTGATCAGTCACGCTCGGGACGTCCTGTCACAGCCACTGCTCCAGACAAGCTGAATCGTGCGGATGCCATTATTCGTGCCGACCGGCGCATCACAACTCGACAATTGACTCTACAGTTGTCAGTCAGCAGTGGAAGTGCGTCTGCAATGATAGAGACTCTCGGGTAATCAAAGGGCTGCTCAGGATTGGTTCCACGAATGCTCACGGCGAACCGCAAGATTCAAAGAAAGACCATTTCACCTACTGGCCGCGGTGGTCTCGCGGTTCTGGGCGCGCAGTCCGGAACCGCGCGACTGCTACGGTCGCAGGTTCGAATTCTGCCTCGGGCATGGATGTGTGTGATGTCCTTAAGTTAGTTAGGTTTAAGTAGTTCTAAGTTCTAGGGGACTGATGACCTCAGCTGTTAAGTCCCATAGTGCTCAGAGCCATTTGAACCATTTTTGAACCATTTCACCTGAATTGTTGGAGTGTTTTGAGACCGATAGAGAGGCCTCTCTGTCACGGATCGTTAGGGGGGACGAAAGCTGGGTGCACCACTTTGCGCCGGAAGCAAAAAAGCAGTCCATGGAGTGACATCATCCTCATTCACCACGAAAGAAGAAATTCAAGACAACCCCCTCCTCCGGGAAAGTCGTGGTGACAGTCTTCTGGGATTGTGATGGCGTCATTCTCGTGGATGTGATGCCAGGAGGGTCAACCATCAATTCAGAGGCATACGTGAAGACTGAAAAACTCAAGAAGCGTTTCCGACGTCTTCGATCGGACAAGAATCCAGCAGAGCTCTCGCTCCAACACGATAATGCACGCCCACACACAAGTTTGAGAACCTTGGAACACATCGCGAAATTGGGTTGCGTATCATTGCCTCATCCACCCTACAGTCCAGACATGACACCAACGGACTTCATATTTTTGGGCCGCTTAAAGATTTTCTACGGCGAACACATTTTGAAGATGACGAGAGTGTCAGTCACGCAGTGAAAACATGGCTACGCCTACAGGACAAGAGCTTTTACCAGCAGGGAATACATGCTCTTCCACCACATTGGCGTACGGCCATAGAACGTGATGGAGACTACACAGAAAAATGGGACATGGACAAGACATTTTGATGCATTTTGTCACCAGTTTCTGACAGTAAATATGTTCCGAGAAGAAGAGTGGGATATTACTTATTGAACGACCCTGGTGGTTTAGGTGTTTTATTTTCCGCAAGTCGGCCAACCAGCCTTCAAACAGTGATGATGCTCAATAACCACGAGGGACTGATACATCAAAACAACATAACAGGTGACGGCAAAAAGGTGTAAAAAAAACAGTGAATCATGAAAAAGTTGTGCGACATAAGCGAAGAGTTGGTAGGCGTGTTTCTACATCTAAAAGTCCGCCCCATTAGCTGAATGGTCAGCGCGTTGTATTGCTACGCACGGGGGCCAGGGTTCGATTCCCGGCTGGGGAGGGCGATTTTCTCTCCTCAGGGACTGGGTGTTGTGCTGTCCTCCTCATAATCTCATCCCCATTGTTAACGGCGCAGGTCGCCCAGTGTGGCGTCGCACTCAACAGGACCTGCACTTGGCGGCCGAAATTCCCGTCTGGGACATCCCGGCCACTGAAGCCATACCATCATTTCCATTTTTTTACATCTGAAAGAAGACGTCTATTCATGAGCCGCGTCAGTCGCGTAAGAGTGGCACTAGTAGCGGCACCAAAAGGATGTAAATCAGATTTGCTTTAAATACACACTGTAACGGTCTTTAGCGTTAGTTACCTTAGAGATTGGACGTGGTGAGTTAATGTTAGTCAAGAGCGCATTTAAGGTGACTAAGACGCCATTATCAGCACCTCACTGAATTTGAAAGAGGCCGCGTAGTAGGGCTACAAGAATCTGGATGTTCCTTCTGCGATACTGCAGAAGCACTTGGCAGGAATGTGGCCACTGTACGTTTCTGGTGGTAGCGGTGGTCTCGGGAATGTATGGTCGCAATGAAACGTGGTTCCGAACGGCCGCGTGACACTAGTGAGAGGGTAATTGCATTGTTTAATTCATGAATTTCGGGCGTATTATAGTATTTAAGAGTGTAGCATCGCGTTTTAGTACCTGAATAGTGTAAAATCGCGTAGTCTCCTTCCGCCGCCGAGCAGCGTGTCAGCAGTGCGCAAGTAGCAGCATTACTGTATCTATTAGGCAATATTGTATTTTAATAACCGTTTAAATTTTGTGTCGAATTGTTTGTGCTCTCTGTAGATTAGTTCAGACGTTCTTTGCACAACAGTTTTTAGCATGGATAGGGACTGCAACTGCTGTGTTCGGATGCAGGCTGAGTTGGCATCCCTTCGCTCCCAGCTTCAGGCAGTGTTGGCTTCGGTCACACAGCTTGAGGCTGTTGCCAATGGGCATCACTGTGGGGGTCCGGATGGGGGTTTGTCGGGGACGGCCAGCTCGTCCCACGCATCCCCCGATCGGACTACGACTGTGGCTGCCCGGGATACTGTCCACATTGAGGCTGATCCCTCACCTGTAGTAGAGTGGGAGGTCGTCTCGAGGTGTTGCAGGGGGCGAAAGACATTCCGGAGGGCTGAACGGAAGGCCTCTCCAGTTTGTCTGACGAACCGGTTTCAGGCTCTGTCTCAGGCTGATACTGATCTTCGGCCTGACATGGCTGCTTGTCCTGTTCCAGAGGTTGCCCCTCAGTCTGCAAGATCCGGGCGGTCGCAGAGGGTGGGCTTACTGGTAGTTGGGAGCTCCAACGTCAGGCGCGTAATGGGGCCCCTTAGGGATATGGCAGCAAGAGAGGCGAAGAAAACCAATGTGCACTCCGTCTGCATACCGGGGGGAGTCATTCCAGATGTGGAAAGGGTCCTTCCGGATGCCATGAAGAGTACAGGGTGCACCCATCTGCAGGTGGTCGCTCATGTCGGCACCAATGATGTGTGTCGCTATGGGTCGGAGGAAATCCTCTCTGGCTTCCGGCGGCTATCTGATTTGGTGAAGACTGCCAGTCTCGCTAGCGGGATGAAAGCAGAGCTCACCATCTGCAGCATCGTCGACAGGACTGACTGCGGACCTTTGGTACACAGCCTAGTGGAGGGTCTGAATCAGAGGCTGAGACGGTTCTGCGACCGTGTGGGCTGCAGATTCCTCGACTTGCGCCATAGGGTGATGGGGTTTCGGGTTCCGCTGGATAGGTCAGGAGTCCACTACACGCAGCAAGCGGCTACACGGGTAGCAGGGGTTGTGTGGCGTGGACTGGGCGGTTTTTTAGGTTAGATGGCCTCGGGCAAGTACAGAAAGGGCAACAGCCTCCAAGGGTGCGGGGCAAAGTCAGGACATGCGGGGACCAAGCAGCAATCGGTATTATAATTGTAAACTGTCTAAGCTGCATTGGTAAAGTACCGGAACTTCAAGCGCTGATAGAAAGCACCGAAGCTGAAATCGTTATAGGTACAGAAAGCTGGCTGAAGCCAGAGATAAATTCTGCCGAAATTTTTACAAAGGCACAGACGGTATTTAGAAAGGATAGATTGCATGCAACCGGTGGTGGCGTGTTTGTCGCTGTTAGTAGTAGTTTATCCTGTAGTGAAGTAGAAGTGGATAGTTCCTGTGAATTATTATGGGTGGAGGTTACACTCAACAACCAAGCTAGGTTAATAATTGGCTCCTTTTACAGACCTCCCGACTCAGCAGCATTAGTGGCAGAACAACTGAGGGAAAATTTGGAATACATTTCACATAAATTTTCTCAGCATGTTATAGTCTTAGGTGGAGATTTCAATTTACCAGATATAGACTGGGACACTCAGATGTTTAGGACGGGTGGTAGGGACAAGGCATCGAGTGACATTATACTGAGTGCACTATCCGAAAATTACCTCGAGCAATTAAACAGAGAACCGACTCGTGGAGATAGCATCTTGGACCTACTGATAACAAACAGATCCGAAATTTTCGACTCTGTATGTGCAGAACAGGGAATCAGTGATCATAAGGCCGTTGCAGCATCCCTGAATATGGAAGTTAATAGGAATATAAAAAAAGGGAGGAAGGTTTATCTGTTTAGCAAGAATAATAGAAGGCAGATTTCAGACTATCTAACAGATCAAAACGAAAATTTCTATTCCGACACCGAAAATGTTGAGTGTTTATGGAAAAAGTTCAAGGCAATCGTAAAATGCGTTTTAGACAGGTACGTGCCGAGTAAAACTGTGAGGGACGGGAAAAACCCACCGTGGTTCAACAACAAAGTTAGGAAACTACTGCGAAAGCAAAGAGAGCTTCACTCCAAGTTTAAACGCAGCCAAAACCTCTCAGACAAACTGAAGCTAAACGATGTCAAAGTTAACGTAAGGAGGGCTATGCGTGAAGCGTTCAGTGAATTCGAAAGTAAAGTTCTATGTACCGACTTGACAGAAAATCCTAGGAAGTTCTGGTCTTACGTTAAATCAGTAAGTGGCTCGAAACAGCATATCCAGACACTCCGGGATGATGATGGCATTGAAACAGAGGATGACACGCGTAAAGCTGAAATACTAAACACCTTTTTCCAAAGCTGTTTCACAGAGGAACACCGCACTGCAGTTCCTTCTCTAAATCCTCGCACAAACGAAAAAATGGCTGACGTCGAAATAAGTGTTCAAGGAATAGAAAAGCAACTGGAATCACTCAACAGAGGAAAGTCCACTGGACCTGACGGGATACCAATTTGATTCTACACAGAGTACGCGAAAGAACTTGCCCCCCTTCTAACAGCCGTGTACCGCAAGTCTCTAGAGGAACGGAAGGTTTCAAATGATTGGAAAAGAGCACAGGTAGTCCCAGTCTTCAAGAAGGGTCGTCGAGCAGATGCGCAAAACTATAGATCTATATCTCTGACGTCGATCTGTTGTAGAATTTTTAGAACATGTTTTTTGCTCGCGTATCATGTCGTTTTTGGAGAGCCAGAATCTACTCTGTAGGAATCAACATGGATTCCGGAAACAGTCGCTTTATTTGTTCATGAGACCCAGAAAATATTAGATACAGGCTCCCAGGTAGATGCTATTTTCCTTGACATCCGGAAGGCGTTCGATACAGTTCCGCACTGTCGCCTGACAAACAAAGTAAGAGCCTACGGAATATCAGACCAGCTGTGTGGCTGGATTGAAGAGTTTTTAGCAAACAGAACACAGCATGTTGTTGTCAATGGAGAGACGTCTACAGACGTTAAAGTAACCTCTGGCGTGCCACAGGGGAGTGTTATGGGACCATTGCTTTTCACAATATATATAAATGACCTAGTAGATAGTGTCTGAAGTTCCATGCGGATTTTCGCGGATGATGCTGTAGTATACAGGTTGCAGCATTAGAAAGTTGTAGCGAAATGCAGGAAGATCTGCAGCGGGTAGGCACTTGGTGCAGGGAGTGGCAACTGACCCTTAACATAGACAAATGTAATGTATTGCGAATACATAGAAAGAAGGATCCTTTATTGTATGATTATATGATAGCGGAACAAACACTGGTAGCAGTTACTTCTGTAAAATATCTGTGAGTATGCATGCGGAACGATTTGAAGTGGAATGATCACATAAAATTAATTGTTGGTAAGGCGGGTACCAGGTTGAGATTCATTGGGAGAGTCCTTAGAAAATGTAGTCCATCAACAAAGGAGGTGGCTTACAAAACAGTCTTTCGACCTATACCTGAGTATTGCTCATCACTCATCAGTGTGGGATCCGTACCAGATCGGGTTGACGGAGGAGATAGAGAAGATCCAAAGAAGAGCGGCGCGTTTCGTCACAGGGTTATGTAGTAAGCGTGATAGCGTTACGGAGATGTTTAGCAAACTCAAGTAGCAGACTCTGCAAGAGAGACGCTCTGCATCGCGGTGTAGCTTGCTCGCCAGGTTTCGAGAGGGTGCGTTTCTGGATGAGGTATCGAATATGTTGCTTCCCCCTACTTATACCTCCCGAGGAGATCACGAATGTAAAATTAGAGAGATTCGATCGCGCACGGAGGCTTTCAGACAGTCGTTCTTCCCGCGAACCATACGTGACTGGAACAGAAAAAGGAGGTAATGACAGTGGCACGTAAAGTGCCCTCCGCCACACACCGTTGGGTGTCTTGCGGAGTATAAATGTAGATGAAGACCATCGTGTCCTCAATCTTTCTTTCTTTCTTCCGCTTGTGCCTGTCTCCCACAATGACGCAGGGTCGCCATGGTCAATCGGATGTGGCAAGGTTAATTTAAGGGGTGGCGGGATGCCCTTCCTGCCACCACCCCGTACTCCCCCCCTCCCCCACCACCCACGGGACGGAATTAGAGTACCCCAACTATCTGTGGCTAGTGTAATCCATGGAAAAGTGCGAATGTGTGCAGATGTCTGCGCGCCGTGTAACTGAGGCAGGACGTGGGGACCAGCCCAGTATTCACCTAGTGGGATGTGGAAAACCGCCTAAAAACCACATCCAGACTGGCCGGCACACCGGCCTCCGTCGTTAAGCCGCCGGGCGGATTCGATCCGGGGCCGGCGCGTACCCGAGTCCAGGTAGCAGCGCGTTGGCGCTCTCGGCTAACCTGGCGGGTCATTGTGTACCGCATATGGGTCTGGAAAATCTTTTACTGCATCTGAAGCGGCAATTTGAGCAGCAGTTGGCACCAGAGTGACACAACGAACTGTCACAAATCGGTTACTTCTAGGACAGCTCCGAGCCAGACGCCGTGTAGCGTGCACTCCACTGGCACCAAACCACCGCCATTTGCGACTTCAGTGGTGTCAAGCGAGAGCTCTCTGGCAGCGCAGCGTGTACGACTGTCGTGTTTTCTGATGAAAGCTGGTTCTGCCAGTGATGGCTGTGTGTTGGTTCGGAGGGGGGGTAGTTGAGGGTCTGCAACCAACCTGCCTGTATGCTACACACACTGGACCTACACTGGGAGTTACCATCTGGGCTGAAATTTCGTATGACAGCAGCAGCGCTAATGTGGTTATCCCATATACCTTGAGTGAAAAATTGTACGTCAGTCTGTTGATGCCACAAACTGTTGAGGTCATCGGTCCCTAGGCTTACACACTAGTTAGTGTAACTTACGCTAAGGACGACACACACACCCACGCCCGAGGAAGGACTCGAACCTCCAACGGGGGGAGCCGCGCAAACCGTGGCAAGGCGATCAAGACCGCGCGGCTACCCCGCGCGGCTGGACAGCATTTCAGAGGGTGTTTTCCAGCAGGATAACCCTCGCCCACATACCGCTGTTGTAATCCAACATGCTCTGCAGAGTGTCGACACACTGCCCTGCCCTGCTCACTCACTAGACGTGGCTCCAATCGAGCATATGCGAGACATCATAGGACGAGAACTCCAGCGTCATCCACAAACAGCATTAAGGGGCTCCGGAAAGGCTCAAAATCATGAAAAGTTCAATTTTTACTTTTTTGCGTTTTCTGAATCTGCAGACTATTACCTTTTAATAGATATATAATTTATTCAATTCCGAAGACTACAACTATTTTTAATTTTTTTTTTTGAAATGTGTTCTACATGGGCGGGACCCACTGTGGCGCTGTTAAACTGCTGTCAAATGGTGTTATTATTAACGTCCGTGTTCATCAGGTACATTTTAGTGATGTGAGATAAAGTATGTGTTGTGGCTAACCTGTGATGGTTCAATATATATCGCTGGTGTGATTGTCGATTGTTTCATGTTTATTTACTCTGTCGTTATCTCGAAAATATTCGTAATTCATTCTGTTTCTTGAGTCTCTGTTTTGTTGAAGTATAATAATGAGTAAAAGTAAAGTTATTAGAAATCCTCTGAAGGCTTTTAAGAAAAGGAGAAATGTTGGAAAGCCAAAGGTATGTGTTATTACTGTAAACAATAAAGACGATAACCAAGTGAGTGAACCTAACCTCTCAAGTACACCTGCCCATAGCAGTCAAAGTGGGAAAGAAAATACTTCACAGAAGAAGCTTGGTTCAATGAGTGAAAACTATGAATGTTTTATGGGCGAATCGGATGTGAATGAAATATTTGATATGTCGGTTCTCAAAGGATTTTTTTCAAACTGTGTAAGATGTATTCATTGTAGTGAAGTTGGTCTGGAACTCTCCATAATAAAGCACGTAGGACTTGCTTGTGAAATACAACTGAAATGTGGTAAGTGTTCATACATGACCACCTTTTGGAACAGTGTTGCAATAACTGCAACTGAAGAAAATGGTAGCAAAATCTACGAACACAACAACGAGCGATGCTTGCTTTAGACAAGGAATGCCTTCGGGCTGCAGACAGGGCTGTAAAGAGTCTAGAAATACAAGCAAGAGTAAACAGGAGGAGGAACAAGAGGAAGCTGGAGGAGGAGTTTGCAGAGGATGAAGATAATCCATCGTATGGACCTGGAATGCACTAAAAAGTTAATCCAATCTTTGTCGCTCGATTCCCAAAACTTTTATTTTCTCATACTAATTACATGTTTTCTAAGGATCTTCCAAACATATTTGTTTCAAACTTTCAGTAAATGTTACACAGTACCGTTTGCATAATTTAACACAGCCTTTTTTAAAAAAACTGCATATTTTTGAATATATAAATAAAAAATTGCAAAAAAATGTTGTGAATTTTCATTACAATTGAAAAAAAATAATCTTTAATAACTGAACTAAAATTTTGTAAAATCCCTGTGTTAAGTTGTAGCCCATATTCCAATAAATAATCTGTAAAAAGTTCAACTTCGTACCTCAAATACTTTGTGAGGAAAGATGTAATTTATAAGCGTTATTTTAACATTGCAAGTATAGGGCGTTCCGGAGCCCCTTAACTGTCCCTGTGTGAACGAACCAAGTGGCGCGGGCATGGAAATCCATCCCACAAACTGACATCTGGCACCTGTGCAACACGATGAACGCACATTTGCATGTTTGCATTCAACATTCTAACAGCTATACGGGTTATTAATGTAGAAACATTTAACATTTGCAATGGCTTAACTTGCGCTTACATTAACCTGTGATATTGCAATGTTATTCACTTAAATATGTTAGCTAGACAAATGTATTTCCGTCATTTCATTATTATACATTAGTTAGTTTTTGCTGTTTATATATAGATATAGGGGTCCAAAAAAATGTTTCCACTGTTTAAAACTTAATAACTGGCAACCTAATTGACGGAGTTGTCTCATCTTTGGTAGTGTAATGGTTTGTAGTTCCGGCAATAGCCACACAAGCGTTTTATTGCGTTGTTTTGTTTTGTCAGATGACAGTCGCCAGATAGTCAGTGTTTTGTTCTTAGTTGCACCTAGTTACTCGAGTAAACATGGCTGGTGCAAGGCTTACATTCGATGAAAGGAAGTCAGTTTTGAAGTGGTATTTTAAGTACAAAAACATTAATGAGGTTCAACGGCAGTGGCGAAATGAGTATCAAACAGAGCCACCGACACGTTTAACGATTCGTCGCATTCGGGACAAATTTGAAGCCGAAGGCTGTGTTAAAGATGTACACAAACAACGATCTGGACAACCTGTAACAGTAACAACTCCAGCGAACTCCCGTCGTGTGTTACAACAATTCATTCGCTCACCACAGAAGTCTGTGAGACAGTGTGCCCGTGAAACTGGAGTGACTCGCTCAAGTGTTCGGCGAATTTTGAAGACAGCAATGAACGAGGACAACCCAGATCGTAGAATGGAGTGGTTTACTAACATGGTGCACAGCGATGAAGAGTTTGCAGAGATGATTGTGTGGTCTGATGAGGCACAGTTCAAACTCAATGGTAAAGTAAATCGCTACAATTGCATCTAGTGGGCCGCCGAAAATCCGAACGTCCGTGTAGACAAAGCCGTGAATTTGCCAGGAGTAAATGTGTGGTTTGGGTTGTCTTACCACGGCTTGATTATGCCATTCTTCTTTGACGACACAGTTACCGGTGACGTGTACCTTCAGAAGCTTCAGACATCCATTTTACCTGCCATCGGAGACTTGTATGGAGACGGAAGAGTTCACTTTCAACAAGATGGTCCCCCAGCCCACTACCAAAATCGTGTTAGGGCGTATCTCGACGAAAATCTACCAGGAAGATGGATAGGCCGTAGAGGTGCTGTGGAGTATCCACCACGTTCCCCAGACCTAACTCCTCTGGACTTTTACCTGTGGGGAACACTAAAGGACGTCGTTTATCGACAAAAGCCACGCACATTGGATGAACTTCGAGAATCCATCGTACATTCATGTTCAAATATCCAACTGAACACGTTGCAGTCAGTAGTTCGTGCGGCAGTTCGGCGGCATCGTTTGTGTGTGGATGTTAATGGCGACCATTTCGAACACCTATAGTGATATCTTTAAGTTGGACTTTAAGCTACACTTTCACCAAAAATGAGACAACTCCGTCAACTAATTTGTCAGTTATGGATTTTTAAACAGTGGATACATATTTTTGGACCCCCCACCCCCCCCTCTCTCTCACATATATATATATATATATATATATATATATATATATATATATATATATATATATATGACGAAAATACATTTGTCTAGCTAATAATTGCGTTTTTGGAATGTTTCCTTCCCGACACAAACTGAGATTCATGCACACAACGTGTGCTATTGAGAGCCACACTCTAATACTACACGTGTTTTGCAGAACGTTGTTTGTTGCGAATGCTTTTCACTTCACCAAAGCAGTGTACCTTCTAAATGATGATGATGATCATTGGTTTGTGGGGCGCACAACTGCGTGGTCATAAGCGCCCGTACAAAGTCCCAATTTTTTCACAGTCCAATTTTTTTCCACAGTCCAATTGAGCCACTGTCACGAATGATGATGATGATGAAATGATGAGGACAACACAAACACCCAGTCCCCGGGCAGAGAAAATCCCCAACACGGTCGGGAATCGAACCCGGGAGCCCGTGATCCAGAGGCAGCAACGCTAGCCACTAGACCAGAAGCTGCGGACTTCACCAAAACACGGTGTAGACGTTGCTACTGTGTGTCCCAACCCAGTCTGAATTCACATTTTCTACTGTTGAAGTGAAAAGCGTTCGTTACAAACAAAATCGTTCAACATATTTGTAGTATTTGTGTATGCTTCTCAATAACTCATGAGAATGCGGAAGAAAAAACGTGACAAGGTGCCACTACGGGATAATTTACACTGATGATTGGACAGAGGTGCTGAAAAATATCTGCGTCACATGAAATTCAAATGTCTCCAAGCACTATGGGGCTTAACATCTGAGGTCATCAGTCCCCTAGACTTAGAACTAACTAACTAACTAACCTAAGGAAATCACACACATCCATGCCCGAGGCAGGATTCGAACCTGCGACCGTAGCTGTCACGCGGTTCCAGACTGTAGCGCCTAGAACTGCTCGGCCACACAGGCCCGCGCATGTAAGTGAGAAAAGGTTTGCAATTATGGTTAAAGTTTGGTGGAAGTCGCTAACTGCTCTCATTATTCAATACTGAATGAACATAGTCTGCGTAATTTGTACTCCATTTTAAGCAACAACTGGTTTCCCAGTCATCACAATGTTTATGACGTCACATCTCCTGAGCTTTACATCGGATACTGAAATAATTTTGCAGGCACGTTCAGTGATAAGTGCGGATAGTGTCTCCAAAGAGTTGCTCAAATTGCGTCTGGGTCAGGGTGCTCATTGAAACCATTTAATAATACAGAGACATTCCAAAACTTTACGACCACTGACCACCGTGACGTTGGATGCCGCCTGGTGGCGTTGCGGGCTCATGACGCGGTAGCAACAGTATTTAAGAGAAGAATACATGGATGGGCGATGGGGGGGGGGGGGAGGGGGGAGGGAGGGCGGTAACCCTAGCGAAGACATGGGCTGCAAATGAGGAAACCCACTGAAATGAGCGACTTTGACAAAGAGCAGATTATTATCACGCAGAGACTGTGAACGAGTATCTCGAAAACAGCGAAGCCGGTCAAATGTTCACGTGCTACTGTCGTCAGCATCTACGGACAGAGGTAGAACGACACTAAAATTGCCGCTAGACGCTAAATGGTTGGACGTGCACGACTCTTCACAGAACGTGGGGTTTGGAAGCTTATCTGCTCTGCAAAGTAGGACAGATGGTGATCTGTTGCATCTCTGTTAGGACAGTGCGGCGAAATTTGGCGTTAATGGTGTATGGCAGACGACGACCGACGCGAATGCCTTCGCTAAGAGGATGAAATCGCCAGCAGCGCCTCTCCTGGGCTCGTGGCCGTATCAGTTGAACCCTAGACGAATGCGAAACCGTGAATTGGTCAGATGCGTCCCGATTTCAGTTCCTAAGAGCTGATGATAGGATTAGAGTGTGCTGCAGACCACATGAAGCGACGGACCCAGGTTAACAATGCACTGTGCACGCTGCTGGTGGCTCCATAGTGGTGTGGCCTGTGTTGACATGGGACTGAATCGCCCTTCGGCTACTAGGAGACCACTTGCAGCGATTGATGAACTTCAGGTTTCCGAACAGCTACGCAGTTTCCACGGACGGCAGTGCGCAGTGTCACCAGGATACAACGAGAAACTGTGATGAAATGAACATTTGAAAAAATGTTCAAATGTGTGTGAAATCTTATGGGACTTAACTGCTGAGGTCATCAGTCCCTAAGCTTACACATTACGTAACCTAAATTATCCTAAGGACAAACACGCACACCCATGCCCGAGGGAGGACTCGAACCCTCGCCGGGACCAGCCGCATCTACGTTCGTCGTTCGTCCGACACTAATTTCTGGGGCTATTTCACACAGTGTTCTTTGTGTGTCGGCATTGACCATTCTACGCGAACGTCGCTGATCTCGGTCGTTAAGTGAAGTTCGCCCGTCACTACGTTGTCCGTGGTGAGATGTAATCCCTGTAAATATGGTATTCCCCGCACACTCGTGACACTGTGGATCTCGGAATGCTGAATTCTCTAACGATTTCCGAAATGGAATGTCCCATGCATCTAGCTCCAACTACCATTCCGCGTTCAGAGGCTGTTAATTCCTGTCATCCGGGCATAATGACGTCGGAACGCTTTCACGTAAATCACACGAGTACAAAGCTCCGTCAGTGCTCTGCCATTTTATATCTTGTGTACGCGATACTATCGCCATCTGTACATGTGTGTATCGCTATCCCATGAGTTCTGCCACCTCAGTGTATCATTATTATTATTATTATTATTATTATTATTATTATTATTGTCCTTTTCCAGAGAAATTTGATTCTATGTACCGAAACAAGTCTTACATGCAAGAGTGGAAAAAGTAAAGTAAATAAATTCGAGACTGGAAGGCAGTAAGTTCAGTCAGGTAGACTCATGGTGTGCGACCTTACCCGGTTGCACTAACGCAGCTGCTCAATGACTGGCGTTCTGCTATGGTATCAATCACAGTATGTCACTCTGTGATCTGTACCAGATAGGATTGGTAGAGGTAATAGAGAAGATCCAAAGAAAAGTAGCACGTTACGTTACAGGTACATTTAATAAGCGTGAAAGTGTCACGGAGATGCTCAGCCAACCCCAGTGACAGATGCTGCAAGAGCGTCGTTCTACATCATCTTGTGTTTCATCGTTGAAGTTCCGAGAGCTTATGTTCCTGGACGAGTCAACCAACATATTCTTTCCTCCAGGGATTCCCAACGATCGTTCTTCCCACGAGCCATTTGCGACTGTAACATGAAAAGGGGGGAAGTTGCTGTGTCCGCGCTAGGCGCCTACAAGACGGCAACCTGTCAAACACCTGCGTTCCGCGGGTGGTGAAGCGTCAGGCGTCATTCTCTGCAGCCGGCTTACACACTGGAAAGCCCATCGCAAACCGGCACTGCCGTAGCGTGCTAGTAAATAACCCTGATAGCAACAAAACAGGCTACTTTGGTGACCATAGAATCTTCAGCAGCCAGATGGCGGACGGCAGAGTGCGTTCCTGACCGCTGTCGCGGGACGTGTTTCACTTCCGCATCTCAGCTGCCTACAAGTAGGTCGCACCGTATCCGTGCGCTGCGACCATATTTATGCTATCACAAAACCACGGAACAGCAGTTTACGTCGACCTCTCCGCGGATGAGTTTCCTGGGCTTTTCACAGACCACTATCTCGGTCCACATATCAGGGTCTCTCCTGGAACCACCATCAGTCTGCTCTCCGAGACCAGCCAATCTACTGCCCACAGGTCTTTCGCCTCCGACGCTATGTCGAGCTCCCAGCGGTCATTGTTGTGCTACACCGAGACTTGGCATGTAACATAGCGGACCTCCAACACTTTGGTATTATGGTGCATTGTAGCATTCGTGCAATAAGAGACAATAAATGATAATTAATTGCAACCCTCAGCTGCCGACAGGTGTTGTCCACATATCTTGATAGGGACAGCTGAAAATGTGTGCCCCGACCGGAACTCGAGCCCGTGATCTCCTGATTACATGGCAGACGCTCTATTCATCTGAGCCACCGAGGGCACAGATGAACAGCGCGACTGCAGGGACTTATCCCTTACACGCTTCCCGTGAGACCCACGTTCCCCAACAACACCTGTCGGCAGCTGAGGGTTTCAGTTATCATTTATTCTACAGAAGCTGCACGGTCATCAATGGTATCTGCTTCTTTAGAGAACAGTTACTGTCTTCATATACAATAAGAGAAAATTAGTGCCGGGTGTGAAACATTACGTTTCACTTTATAAACTGTGATTCAGTCTTCCATAGGTGACAGTTCACCGGACTTACAGGCTCTCACCCACTTCAAGACATAGTTTTGACTGAGAACTATTTCTTGTGTTCGTGTAATTAAGTTCCAAATAAGGAGAAGAGAAGCTTTTATGTTCTCTTCAATAAACTTGTTTCTCACACTCTACCTGGCCATCAATTTTTTCCACATCTAACTCTATGATATGCCATAACAGAAGTGACGCACCTACACAAAGTACCTTCCGCCACACACCGTGGCGTGGCTTTCGCAGTGCAGATTTAGACATAGGTGCAAAACTTTTCGAAAGTTGATTTTTCGGAAACTGTCATCAACCGCGTCATATTGTAGCACCACTTCTTACATCTGATATGTACTACGACCGTAGGAAAGATGAGAGGCATCTGTGGCCCGTCAGATGTATACTTCCCGCCTTAGTGTGGTGGATACTGACAGGATGGTTGGTTGATTTGGAGGAGGTCCCATCGGATTAGGGAACGATGGGGAAGGAAATCGGCCGCGCCCTTTCGAAGGAACTCTTCCTGCATTTGCCTGAAGCGATTTGGGAAAATTACGGAAATCCTAAATCAGGATGGTTGGACCAGGGTTTGAACCGATATCGAGAGGACTGCTCCTTATTCTAGTAGTATCACGCCTGTAACGCTAGTTTCAGAGTTCAGCGAAGAATAGATGTAGGGGAAATCGTAGGGGAACTCAGAGCGGAACGAATGGGATATTTAAAGGATTGGGTTGTTTTTGGGGGAGGAGACCAGACAGCGAGGTCATCGGTCTCATCGGATTAGTAAAGAACGGGGAAGGAAGTCGGCCGTGCCCTTTCGAAGGAACCATCCCGGCATTTGCCTGGACGACTTAGGGAAATCACGGAAAACCTAAATCAGGATGGCCGGACGCGGGACTGAACCGTCGTCCTCCCGAATGCGAGTCCAGTGTGCTAACCACTGCGCCACCTCGCTCAGTGGGATACTTAAAGTTCAACAGTTTTTGAAAAATAAGGGAACGCAAGAAAACACTTCTTAAAGGAATAAAAGTACACTGACGGAAAAACATCGCAACGCCAAAAAATAATTAAGGTAGAGTACTGAAATTCCGAGTACAGGTGGCGGGTGTCAGCTAGTGGGATGGAGTTACATGCCTGTTGCACTCGGTCGGTCAACACAGGAACAGTTGTTTGTGGATGACGCTGAAGTTGTCTGATGATGTCCCATATGTGCTCGATTGGGGACATATCTGGTGTTCGAGCAGGTTAAGGCAAGATGTCGGCACTCTGTTGAGCATATAGGGTTACAACCAACAGCGGTATGTGGGCGAGTGTTATCCTGTTGGAAAACACCCCCTGGGTGAGTGTTATCCTGTTGGAAAACATCCCCTGGGTGAGTGTTATCCTGTTGGAAAAACATCCCCTGGCAGGCTGCTTATTAACGGCAACACAACAGGTCGAATCACCAGACTGACGTACAATTTTGCATTCAGAGTGCGTGGGCTAACCACGAGAGTGCTCCTGTTGTCATAAGAAGCTGCACCTCAGGTCATAACTCCCAGTGTAGGTTTAGTGGGCCTAGCACGCAAACAGGTCGGTTTTAAGGCCTCAAATGGCCTCTCTCTAACCAACACACTGCCATCACTGGGACTGAGGCTGAACTAGCTTTCATCAACTGTTCTCCAAGGCTGTAAAACGAGGTAAGTGAAAATGGACTGTGTCAAAATGACCGCTCGTGCGGTATGTGAAAATTAAGGCAGTAGAATTTTCACCCTTTTCAAGAATTTGCCGTCTTCAACTTTCCGATTTCACGGTCAAAACATAAAAGTAATGATAGTTTATCTTCAGTTCAGCTTTCAGAGAAGCTGTCTACCTACTGCATATAGATCTTAAGTGAGACATGTATTTTTTTCTACATCGTAAAATAACCACAATCACGAAATATGGCACTGGGAAGTACCTCTCTCGCCAATGTAGATCTCTCTTGTCCTGCTGCGACTAACAATTCCATCGAGAATATCCTCTAACTGCGGGCTTATCTCATTTATAAAAATTATTTAATTATTTTACTCTCAATAAGGAGTCAACAATCTATCTGTCCCCGTTAGTTAACACAGGTCACACAGAAGGAGATTTTACAGACCCCGTTCACACTCAGAGATGATGATAATGGTGTCGTTGTCACCTTAAAGGTATTATTGATTAACATCATCAACTCACAACGTCCAGTGTCAGAAGTAACGCTCAAGACCGTTACAACGTGTATTTAAAGCAATCCCGATTTTCATTAATCTAATGAGACTGGCGCTAAAATCGAATAGACGTCATGTCTCAGATGTAGAAACACACCTTCTTGATGTTGCAGTTTTTTCTGTCATTATATAACCTAGCGTACCTTACTTTGAAATTACTTAAAACTCTATTTTCTAATTTTTATATTTTGTCAAAGAAATGCTTGCATATTTCCCTTTCTGCCCCACCCAATGGACAGAGTGGGATAAAGTATTTTTTTGTGAAATTATTGCATAAACGTTATAATTATTACGAATATAATCTTAAAACTAAGAAATAAGTTTTCAACAAACAATATTGAAATTGTTGCATAAACACTGAAATTATTGGGAACATCATCTTGAAACTAACACACAAAATTGACCAATGAACAGTTTAGTCTGTGGAATTCAAAATCTTCCAAAAAATCGTTATTAAGAATAAGAAAATATAATGTTACTTTGAAAAATGTGCAATTAATTTTAATGCTTAATGACTGTCAAACTAATGACTACTAGTCTTTCTGACAGTATTTTCTCTTCACCCTCACTTTCTATGTCAGGATATGAATTGGATGCCCACTTGAAACACTTCTGGCATGCGACCCAGCCATCATTATAAGCGGAGCAAAAATCCCAGCTGCAGAAACATTCAGTTTTCTCTCTCTCTCTCTCTCTCTCTCTCTCTCTCTCTCTCTCTCTCTCTGATTCTGTCTCCTCCATGTTCTCCTTCGTTTTACTTCTCTTAAAGGCTTTCATATCCTCTCTTTTGTATTCTTTTTGTGTACAGTTAGATTTTTAGGTTTAATTTTTTCAAGGAGGTCTTTTCTGCAGCTCATTTTCCTGCACTGGCATTTTTTTTACCTTTTTGCTCTTTCTTTCTTTATTTCTTCTCTGCGCTTGCAACAGGAACCCGTAGTTCACGCTAATAACGAGAATATGTTAAAACGACAGTTGTTCTGCGGTGAACACATTTTTAAATTTATCATCTCTGGTAAATTTACCAGCTCTGTAGTCAGGGTTATTATTAGGTGTATGGACATAACTTTCCAACATTAGTTTGGTTACGTTAAATACCGTAGGTGCTTTTAAAAGTCCCATTTCAGAAGACAGCACGCCTAAACTGCCATTTAAATTCATTTAACACCCCATTCCCGTCTATCAGTCTTTCTGATGTACGTTCACAACATCTGGAAAAGCAAGGGAATAAAAAAGAAATATGTAATTTTAAATCTATAAAGTTGGTGCGTAAGTTCGTAGCGTTTCTCCATAAGTTTAATAAACACAACGGATACACCTAACACATACATTAGTCGTCAATAAGGTATTTTCCTTCACTGTGTACAACAGTCAGCTAACGGTGGGGTAACTTTCCGATTCCGCGACTGTAAAAAATCGCGTGGTTTTGAGGCGAAAATCTCATCTAACCATGTTCGGAGAGCATTTTCATCCGGAAAGGAAGATCCTTGAGGGTTGTTCGATAGCGAGGTAAAAATCTGAAAGAACAAGATCAAGTGAATAAGGCGGTTCCGGAACTACTTCCCAACTGAACTCATGTATAGTGTTTTCTATCACTGTAGCAGAAAGCGGAAGCACGGTATCGTGCAGTAGCGTCAGCTCACGCAGTCTTCCTGGTCGTTGTTCTTGGACTGTGTCCCAAAGGCGTCTCACCTGTTGACTATATATATGTCAGCAGTGATAGATACACCTAGGGGAAGCAATTCGGTGGTCCACCTCATACATAAGATTATCATTTGTCGATGCGCTCAGGTCTTTGTACGGGAAGTTGCTGCTTTGTTTGCGGTCAACCATTCCTTTCTTTTCCTTACGTCAGCATAAACACACCTTTTCTCGTCACCACTGACGATACAGAATAGGAACGGTCGGTATTCTTTACGGGCCAACTTCTGACGTGCAAGCAGAGATGCACATATGGCCAAGCGCTAATATAGTGATTTTGGCTTATACACTCAAGCTCATAAATTAAGGACAACTGCAGAATGTGGTGCCACACAACGTGGCACTACACAAAACTGGCGCTAATAGCATAGGCACGTAGGGAACACACACGACACAGATCTGTGGAACACACACGACACAGATCTGTAAGTCCACGGTATTGGTGATAAGTTGAGAAAACCCTCCCCAAACACATGTGCTACTAAACGCCACTGTTTCCTGCCCATTTACCCCGACATCAATATGGGATATGATCACCATGCACACGTACACAGGCCGCACAACTGGTTGGCATGCTCTGGACCAGGTGGTCGAGCAGCTGCTGGGGTATAGCCTCCAATTCTTGCAGCAGTCCCTGTCGGAGCTCCTGAAGTGTCGTAGGGGTTTGAAGACGTGCAGCGATACGTCGACCGAGAGCATCCCAGACGTGCTCGATGGGGTTTAGGCCTGGAGAACAGGCAGGCCACTCCATTCTCCTGATATCTTCTCTTTCAAGGCACTCCCCCACGATAGCAGCTCGGTGGGGCCGTGCGTTATCATCCATCAGGAGGAAGGTGGGACCCACTGCACCCCTGAAACGGCGGTCGTACTGGTGCAGTACGACGTCCCGATACACCTGACCTGTTACAGTTCCTCTGTCAAAGACATGCAGGGGTGTACGTGCACCAATCATAACCCCATCCCACGCCATCAAACCACGACCTCCATACAGGTCCTGTTCAAGGATATTAAGGGGTTGGTATCTGGTTCCTGGTTCATGCCAGATGAAAACCCGGTGAGAATCACTGTTCAGACTATACCTGGACTCCTCTGTGAACGTAACCTGGGAGCACTGTTCCAATGACCATGTACTGTGTTCTTGACACCAGGCTTTACGGGTTCTTCTGTGAGCAGGGGTCAGTGGAATGCACCTTGCAGGTCTGCGGGCGAATAAACCGGGTCTGTTCAGTCGTCTGGAGACTGCGTGTCTGGAGACAGTGGCTGCGGTAAGGTCCAGAGCAAGGCTACGTGCAGTACTCCGTGGCCGTCTGCGGGCATTGATGGTGAGATATCCGTCGTCTTGTGGTATTGTACACTGTGGAAGTCCCGTACTGTAGCGCCTGGACACGTTTCCTGTCTGCTGGAATCGTTGCCATAATCTTGACATCACACTCTGTGTCACATGGAGCGTCCGTGCTACGACCTGCTGTATTTGACCGGCCTCCAGTCGCCCTAGTTTACTACCCCTCATAACGCCATCAATATGTTTTCTTTGAGCCATTTTCAACACACAGTCACCGTTAGCACGTCTCAAAACGTCAGCATACTTACTCGCTGCACCGTACTCGGACATGCACCAACACACCTCTGCGTATGGGGACTGCTGCCAGCGCCACCGTGCGACGACCGCAGGTCAAATGCACCGCATGGTCATACTCCGAGGTGATTTAAACCCGCAAACCGCCCACTAGAGCGTTGTTTCACCATGTGTCAGCATTATTATTAATTTATGAGCATGAGTGTAGTATGTGGTACCCATGCACGAGATTTATGAACCTTCATCACTTCATGCAAATGTCGCGCGATGGCGGAATGATCACAGTTCATCACGTTTGTCAGTTCTCGAGTATAACCACTGCGGATTGATGCATTTAAATGATCTTCTTAAAACGTCGAAGGTCTTCCTTAACGCAGAGTGTGATTAATGTCAAACTGATCCACCTCATCCTCCTCAAAACTGGGAAACAATTATCTTGCCGTGCTCTGTCCAATGGGATTATCCCTATACGTGGCGCAAATGACCCTGGTTGTCTCCGCTGGTGTCACACCTCGATTGAACTCAAGCAGAGCAACATGTCGGAAATGATCTGATTTCTCCACTTAGTACTCCATTTTCTAGCGTCCACAAATGCACTCACTACCTCCGCAGGACAAAATGACAGTATGTAAACTCAAATAGCACCAGTGAACTACAAATAAAAAAAATGGTAATCGTAAATAAACCCGCAGCAAGCGCAATACCAACATGTAAAACAAAAACGCTATGCTCTTATACAGGGTGATCGGAAATTCCCTTTACAGACTTGTAGGGCTTGTAGAGGGGAGTGAGTACATCGTATTTTGAATAGCAACCCATGTCCGGAAACGTCGTCCAACCAGACTACAGAGGGTCAAAGTGACAGGCACGGGCGTCTGAGAATGTACGTATACACGGGGTGATTCCGTGATGATGGTACAGACTTTCTAGAATGATGGAGAACAATAAATGTATTAATTTGAAGTAAGTATTCCTCTACCGGAAACGAACGAGTCGAAAGTTATAAACGAAAACCTTTATGATACCCCTGACAGTTGAATACGTGTACCTGTTCTTGTGTTGCGAAGAGTGTAGGGCTGGTAACTTTCAGTGGTGGTGGTGGTGGTGGTGGTGGTGGTGGTAGTGTGGAGAATAAAATGTCCAATAAAAGTGGGCTCTAAAGTGCGTACCTGAGGAGCTATGACCATTTGTCCATCAACACTAATGTGAAACACTTCTCCTCTACTGAGCAAGTGTTCATAGCTGTTAAGGTACGCACTTTATAGCCCACGTTTATTGGACATTTTTTCTCGTTTTTGTCCACACTACCACCACTAAAAGTTACGAACCCTACACTCTTCGCATCACAAGAACCGGTACTGAGGTGTCAGAACTGTTTTCGTCTATAACTTTCGACTCGTTCGTTTCCTATACAGGGGTCCTCACTTCAAATTAATACATTTATCGTTCTCCATCATCCTAGAAAGTCTGTAACATCATCACGGAATCACCCTGTGTATACGTACATTCTCAGACGCCCGCGCCTGTCACTTTGACGCTCTGCAGTCTCGTTGGATGACGTTTCCGGACACGGGTCCCTATTCAAAATACGATGTACTCACTCGCCTCTACATGTCCTAGAAGTCTGTAAGGGGAATTTCCGACCGCCTGTATACCAACCTAATATATGATCAATGTGTAGCGTATGGCATGAACGTGAAGGATACACGTCATTTGCAAGTGTACAGTTAACAAATAACTGCTTAGCTTGTGTTAAAATTCTGCAAGAGATATAAAAACACAACTGGAACCCTGAACGACACTGGCTCGCTTACAAGTCATACTCGAAACTAACTAAAAATGCCCGCTTTGGCTTCCCTCCCATTCAGAGGTATAATTACACGTTACTTCAGTAGGTTGCAACGTTCCCTAGTGTATAAAAAAGCATAACCTCGTAGTGTTCCACTGTCCCCTTCTGCCCCGACTTCCTCTATGTGTGGTCTAAGCTTTCTCGCGTCACAGTGAACGTACAAAGCCACGCCCGTGATTAATATAGTGACGCAAATTCTAATAATGGGAAGTCGCTCAGAGCGAGCTGTGCCGTTGCTTAGCAACAGTCCGGAGCGGCCATGTTTTGAGAAGACGAGCGCTCCGGAATGTGGAGATTCCGGCGTGAGCAGTGAGCAGCTTCTGGACTGTGAGGTGAGTAGACAGCGATATTTTGGATGTCTCTAAGATGATGAACCTAGAAGTATCCCTTTTGTTTCTCTTTTCTCATTTGTGTTTTTCATTTTCTCGTTGTTTCTTACCTGATACCCTTATTTAAATATTTGTTTACATATCGCAATTCATACTTCCTTTTTTTTTTAGAATTGTTACTAAAAGCTCTCAGTGAATAACTTGTCACACATTTCAGTTCTATTTATTTCTGTTCTCAAAGGATTTCGACTATGTGAAACATTGACCAGCTGTTTACAATTACATTTTTCTGCACATGTATTGTTGTAACGATGTTACGTTCATAAATTTAAAAAAATTAAAAAAACCTCGGATCTGGGGTAGCGAGCGAAATTTGTTTTTGTGCGACCGCAAAGCGGAAGAGCGTCATAAACGAGTATCACAGTATCTCGTAAGCGACGTCAAGCATTCTAACTTCGGTAATTTCCAAGAATGAGTGCCTATCGAAGTGGCAAGGTCCAGACGATACATATCGAACGTGCGATCGTAAATCGATCATGCAACTCTGGTAGCGGGCGTTATGAGTATGTTCACGGTGGTCACTACAGCAACGACAAAAGAAGAGCGTTACAAAAATACTTGCGGTTGCAAAGGAGACGACTTACCTTACTCGTCGTCGGTGTTGTCGTCATGTTAAAGTCCTTTGCGGTGGTCTGGATGGATAATTTGGAAGAGTCGAACCGTGTATTCTTCCTGAAAGTCGTTCGTTTTCCGCACTGTCCGCAATGAAACTGTAACGGTATTTCAGCATCTAAACTGTCCTTACGAAGTTTTTATCACTTCGCACAACCACATTCTACACAGTCCCTTTTGAGCGGCGACTCCATGGAGTGCTGTGTGCACAACAACCATATGTGTTAAATTAAAAGGAAGGTGATGTTTTATTGATAGCAGAATCGAATTTCGATCACATAGTGATCATCTTCAGTGCAGTACAAATTAAACTCAGTCACTGGTATCAAGTTATCAATAACTAAAACAGAGAAACTTGTCAGTTTTGGTTATTGATAACTTGATACCAGTGTCTGAGTTTAATTTGTACTGCACTGAAGATGGTCACTATGTGATCGAAAATCGATTCTGCTATCAATAAAACATCAATATTACGGGCAACGCTGGCCTTCCTTTTCATTTTACACAGTCCCTTCTTTCCTCGTCCGGTAGTACTCCGTATTTACGACAAAAAGTCAAACAGTTTTCTACGCTGGATAAACATGGAGTTAGATTTTTCAATGTGAGAGAATCCGCCGAAGAAACATCAAGAACACCAGACATGCCTCTCATTAACGACATAAATCGTCTGGGTTTCCCTAGCAACTCACAAATAATTCGCGGAGGTGTGTAATTTAGAGTAACTACGGGAACAACGGGAAATAGATAAAAATGACGATCACAAATAATTGATCACAGCACCCGCCACCGGAGTCGCATGATCGATTAACGATCGCACGTTCGATATGTACCGTTTAGACCCAGTGACTTCGATAGGCAATCACTCTTGGAAATTACCCTAACTTCTCTAAATTGGACCAAGTCGAGATTTTCTTGAATTTGAATTTTATCGTTACTTTCACCTCTGTCGTGTGCCTCTTGTATTTTAGTGCGAACATTCGGCCAAACCTTACGAAGGGTCGTCCAAGCACTAAGACTTGTTGGCGATATGGGGCACATGTTTTCAACAAGTCAAGTTGGTGGTAGGCAGCGGATGAATAGTTTGCCGTAGCCAGTGAATACCTGTTAACTACACACGTCTTAATCGTGTTTTACAGATGCTCTTTCATTGATATTCTGTATCTACATCTACATACATACTCCGCTAGCGACCAAGAGGTGTGTGGCGGAGGGCACAATTCGCTCCAAAGTCATATTTCCCCCCTCTGTTCCACTCGCGGATCGCGCGAGGGAAAAACGACTATCTGAACGCCTCAGTACGAGCTCTAATCTCCCTTATCTTTGAATGGTGATCACTGCGCGATTTGAAAGTTGGTGGTAATGATATACGCTCTACATCCTCGGCGAAGATCGGATTTCGGAATTTAGTGAGCAGCCGCTTGCGTTTAGCGCGTCGTTTATCTGCAAGTGTGTCCCACTTCAAACTTTCTATGAGATTTGTAACGCTCTCGCGATGGTTATATGTACCAGTCATGAATCTTGCCGCTCTTCTTTGGACCTTCTCAATCTCTTGAATCAGACCCAACTTGTATGGGTCCCATACAGACGAACAATACTCTAAGACTGGACGAACTAACGTATTGTAAGTTATTTCCTTTGTTGCAGGACTGCATCGCTTCAGGATTTTACCAATAAACCGCAATCTAGACTTCGCCCTTTCCCGCCACTTGTGTAATCCGATCATTCCATTTGATATCATTTCGCATAGTCACACCCAGATACTTGACGCAAGTGTTATCGCTTCCAAAGACTGATCATTTATTTTGTACTCTTACTTTAATGGGTATTTCGCCTTGTTATACACAGTAGGTTATACTTACTAATATTGAGAGATAACTGCCAGTCATTACACCACGCATTTATTTTCTGCAAATCCTCATTGATTTGTTCACAAGTTTCGCGTGATACTACTTTCCTGTAGACTACAGCATCATCGACGAACAGTCTAATACCGGTATCAATACCATCAACCAGATCGTTTATGTAAATCGTAAAAAGCAGCCGACCTATTACACTGCCCTGGGGCACACCTGAAGTTACGCTTGTTTCTGTTGAAGTCACTCCATTCAGGACGACATACTGCTCTCTGTCTGTTGGATATGTCGTCGGATAGACCGTAAGGGTTCACTTTTTTGAGCAAGTGACAATACGGAACTGAGTCGAACGCCTTTCGAAAGTCGAGAAATATGGCATCAATCTGGGAGCCGGTATCTAGAGCCTCTTGTGTAACATGCACAAAGAGGGTCAGCTGTGTCTCGCATGACCGCTGTTTCCTAAAACCGTGCTGGTTTCTGCAGATTAGCTTCTCAGAGTCTAGAAAGGTCATTCTGTCTGAACACACACGACGTACTGATGTTTAGGTATGACAGGTGTCCCTCCCAAGAGTCGTTAGGCTCATTTTCTCTGCTGTTTCGGCAGATAATTAAAATTTAGTTTTTGCAGTATGTACCTGAAGTAAGCCTAAACAAATACTGCTCGTCACGTCTTTCGTGCGACGAAAGATTTTTAATGCGAAATTTTATGTGCCCATTCGATACAGCGGCCCCAAATTAGTATAGTGCGATATTTGTTTTCTCTGTACGTATTAACAGGTACAGTGAAACACGAAGAATAACAAACAGTACTCTAGGAGAGACAAAGCACCTCCCTGGCGCGCTATGACTGCTACGGCCATGCAACAGCGCCGCTCAGTCGCTGCTGCAGTACTGGTTATTCTCCGTGTTTCACTGCCCATGTTAATACGAGGGTCACTCCAAAAGAAATGCACACTATTTTTTTGAATCCACCTTTTATTCTACATGTTTGAAAGTCTTACAGTGTGTAGATACATCCTTTAGGAACAATATTTTCATTTCTCGACATAATTTCCATCCCTTTCAACTGCCTTACGCCATCTTGGAACCAGCGCCTGTATACCCGCACGGTAAAATTCTGGACCAACCTGTTGGAGCCACTGTTTGGCAGCGTGCACAAGGGAGTCATCATCTTCAAATCTTGTTCCACGAAGAGAGTCTTTCAGTTTCCCAAAGACATTATAGTCACATGGAGCCAAGTCAGGACTGTAAGGCGGGTGTTTCAGTGTTGTCCATCCGAGTTTTGTGATCACTTCCACGGTTTTTTGACTGACATTTGGTCGTGCATTGTCGTGCAACAGCAAAACATCCTGCTTTTGCCGATGTGGTCGAACACGACTCAGTCGAGCTTGAAGTTTCTTCAGTGTCGTCACATATGCATCAGAATTTATGGTGGTTCCACTTAGCATGGTGTCCACAAGCAAGAGTCCTTCGGAATCGAAAAACACCGTAGCCATAACTTTTCCAGCAGAAGGTGTGGTTTTGAATTTTTTTTTCGTTGGGTGAATTTGCATTATGCCACTCCATTGAATGCCTCTTCGTCTCTGGTGGAGCCATGTTTCATCACCTGTCTTAATTCTTCCAAGAAATTCATTTCCACCATTCTCGTACTGTTCCAAAAGTTCGCTGCATACCGTTTTTCTTGTTTCTTTGCGAGCCAATGTCAACATCCTGTGAACCCACCTGGAACAAACCATTTTTAACGGCAACACTCTCAGTATTCGCAAACACTTCCTTCCCCTATCCAAACGTAGCGTGACAATTCGTTCACTGTGATGCGTCTGTCAGCAGCCACCAATTCGTTAACTCTCTGCACATTGTCTGGAGTGTGTGCAGTACGAGGCCTGCCGCTGCGAGGACAATCCTCAATATTGCCGTGCCCACTTTCATCACGTAACCTGCTTGCCCACCGACTAACTGTACTGCGATCGACAGCAGCATCTCCATACACCATTTTCAACCTCTTGCGGATGTTTCCCACTGTCTCGTATTCACAGCACAGGAATTCTATGACAGCACGTTGCTTCTGACGAGCAGCCATCTTGAAGGGATGCTGTGACGGCGCCACTCACGGGAACAGGTTGAACTAAGTTTGAAGACAAGCGGGAAGGATGTATCTACACACTGTAAAACTTTCACACATGCAGAATGAAAACTGTTTTTTTTACAAAAATGGTGTGCATTTGTTTTGGAGTGACCCTCGAACATACATTCGACAGATCGGTCCTAAATTAGTCTGTGTTGAACTAGACTAATTTGGGAGCGTTCTGTCGAAATGGTGCGCTAAATTCCGCTTTAAAATCATTTTTCTTGTAACGGGAGACAAAGAAACTCTAGAAAGCCGTGATGAGCACTGTCTGTTTGCGCTGACTCCCACTACACATTGCAAAAAGAGAATTGTGTGAATATTGGCGAAAGACCGTAGAAATGTCGCCTGTCGGCCCTTAGGAGATCATCAGAATTACTGGGGTAATCCACTGACATAAGCGTCTTTGACGGCGGGAAGTGTGTTATTCCGGGACGCCTGAGAAATTGAATCTCGGAAATGATAGAAATGTGTGCTGCGGTAATGAGCAGTCAAGGAAAGTCGTTACAGCTAAAGGACGGCAAAGCGAAGACTACTCGACAAGGCATTCTCAGTCGAACAACCATTCTGTAATCCAGACTGTGATATGGTAAGTAAATCGCTTCTACTTAAATCTCAGACCTTCTTCTTCTTCCTCTTCTTCTTCTTCTTCTTCTTCTTGCGTTACGGCCTCTATAGGACCAGGGGTAGCCCCTTCGTGGACTGCCTTTTCCTCTTCTTCTCCCAGAACCTCTTCATTCTTTCTGTTCTTCTCTCCCGCTCTTCTTCCGAGATCTTCAGTTTCCGTTTCTCCTGTCAGCTCCACTGGCGACACTCTAATCTTTTCCTGTATTCTTCTCTGTCATTGATCTCTGACATATTGGTCGGTGTATATTTGTGCCTCCAATTTTCCTTTCCTTCGACCTTGGTCCCCAATTCCAATCAGTCCTTCCGATGTTCAACAACCCACTTGGTTCCTGTCTTTCCACTTGTCCTCTCTCTTGTTTCCCACACTCTCTTCGTCATTCTGTCCATACTCATCCTAACTACATGTCCAGAAAACCTTGCCTTTTTGAGTCTGATTTGCCAGGATGTTGTTCTCATGTTCCGGTACAGTTCTTCCCTAGGTCTTCGCATCCACCTCTCTCCACCTCTTTTGGGACCTAGTATTTTTCTCAGTATTTTTCTCTCTTCTTTCTCTAGTTGTTCTGCCCCATTTCTTCCTACTGTCATCGTCTCAGCAGCATATAATATTGCATTCCTCACCGTTGCCTTGTAGTGGCTTAACTTTGCCTCTGCGCATAATTCTTTTCATTGTATACCTCTCTCGTCATGCAGAAGGCTGACCTCATCTTCTACATCAACATACTCCGCAATCCAACGTACGGTGTGTGGGTGAAGGTACCTCGTATCACAACTAGCATCTTCTCTCCCTGTTCCACTCCCAAACAGAACGAGGGAAAAATGACCGCCTATATGCCTCTGTACGAGCCCTTATCTCTCTTATATTTGTGGTCTTTCCGCTAAATGTAAGTTGGCAGCAGTAAAATTGTACTGCAGTCAGCCTCAAATACTGGTTCTCTAAATTTCCTCAGTAGCGATTCACGAAAAGAACGCCTCCTTTCCTCTAGAGACTCCCACCCGAGTTCCTGAAGCATTTCCGTAACACTCGGGTGATGATCAAACCTACCAGTAAGAAATCTAGCAGCCCTCCTCTGAATTGCTTCTATGTCCCCCCTCAAGCCGACCTGATATGGAACCCAAACGGTCTTCATCCTCTCTGTTATTCCCTCCTTGCTCCTGTTCCTTCCTGTTATGAATTCTCCCAGGTATTTAAATTTGTCCACCATTTGCACTGTGCCTTCCGGTGTTTCCCAGTCTGCAGTGGTATTTAATGTCTCTGTCTTGTTATAGGCGATCCTCAGTCCCACCTTTCTGGCTACCTTACTTAAGTTGTGGAGCTGTGTCTTTGCGTATTGTTCCGTCTCACTTACTATTGCTATGTCATCTGCAAAGGCTAGGCAGTCCACTTGAGCCCTGTTGTACTTTTTGTCCCCCACATACGTCTTTGGTATTCCCATTTCCTCGTTTACTGCTCTCCACTGCCTGATCACTTCGTCCAGTGCTATACTGAACAACAATGGTGACAATCCATCTCCCTGTTTAACACCAATCTTGATCTCAAATTCTTCTGACAGTGCTCCTCTGAATCTCACCCTTGCTTTTGTGTCTCTCAGAATTTCTTTTATGAGTTCTTGCGTAGTTCCGTCAAGCCCTCTGTTCTTCAGGATCCTAACAAGAGTCTGTCTGACGATGGAGTCATATGCCTTTGTGAAGTCCACGAAGGTTATTACTGTCTTTTTGTTTTTTAAGGCCCTCTGTTCTACCAGTTGCTTCTAAATCCGAGACTACTGTTGAGTTCATTACTTTTTCCAATATTTTGAAAGAAAGATGTCAGTAAGGATATCGGAGGATGGTTATTGAAGTCTCTCTAGTCGCCTTTCGTGTGCGGAAGTTAGAAAAAATGGCTCTGAGCACTATGAGACTTAACATCTGAGGTCATAAGTCCCATAGAACTTAGAACTACTTAAACCTAACTAACCTAAGGACATCACACACATCCATGACCGAGGCAGGATTAGAGCCTGCGACCGTAGCGGTCGCGCGGTCCCAGACTGAAGCGCCTAGAACCGCTCGGCCACAGCGGCCCGCGAAGAAGTTTAACAACTGAAATTTTAATCTGTCTGAAGAAATTCTCCGTGCCAGCGATACATTACGTATGTCACCTCTGGAAACGCAACAAACCCTTGTGGTGACAGTGTTTCAGCTCATTAGTGGATACAGTGTGTGTGGCCATAGCCCGACGGCAGAACTTTTCCGACATGTGGCAGTTGGGAAAATTTGGCTCTGAAACTTCCTGGCAGATTAAAACTGTGTGCCGAACCGAGACTCGAACTCGGGACCTTTGCCTTTCGCGTGCAAGTGCTCTACCAACTGAGCTACCCAAGCACGACTCACGTCCCGTCCTCACAGCTTTACTTCTGCCAGTACCTCGTCTCCTTCTGCGAACCCTGAAGAACTAGCACTCCTGAAAGAAAAGATATTGCGGAGACATGGCTGAGCCACAGCCTGGGGGATGTTTCCAGAATGAGATTTTCACTCTGCAGCGGAGTGTGCGCCGATATGAAACTTCCTGGCAGATTAAAACTGTTTGCCGGACCGATACTCGAACTCGGGACCTTTGCCTTTCGCGGGCAAGTGCTTATGTAGCTCAGTTAACTGCCGGCACGATAGCTCAGCGTGTTCGGTCAGAGGGTTAGCAGCCCTCTGTAATAAAAAAAACTGAGTTAACCGATCAAAGACGAACTTAATCGGATGTCTTACGACGTCCGCCCCGAGCACATACAACGAACGAAAACGAACAAAATGAGAATAAAAAAATAAAAAAAATAAAAAAAATTGGCAGAGCACTTGCCCGCGAAAGGTAAAGGTTCCGAGTTCGAGTCTCGGTCCGGCACACAGTTTTAATCTGCCAGGACGTTTCATATCAGCTCACACTCCGCTGCAGAGTGAAAATCTCATTCTGGAAATTTGGCTCTATTTGCAGTGCGCAGTTCTACTGTGACCTCAGTATGAGGTCGTCTTCGTGCAGCCTGTACTAGAAGAGACTGGTGGTACTCACGTGTGGGGTTCTTGATGAAGCGGACGGTGAAGCTGAAGCCCTTGTCCCGCTGCGGTACGCGGTACTGGATGAGGGCGGCGTTCTGCGAGGAGCGGAACACCTCCTTGACCTTGCGCGTGCCGCAGAACTCGCGGTAGCGCAGCTCCAGCGGCTTGGGGTGGTCCTCCAGCGACGGGAAGAACTGCCGGTTCAGCTCCCAGCCGTCCACGAACTGCGGCACGCCCACACAGCGTTACGTTACACCACACCAAAACACACTGTCCCATAGGCAGGGGATACACGAGAATGTGGAACGTGCCACTACAACAACAGAAATACGCTGGTGTGTGAAACGTAACGACGAGACACATCAAGTAACATTGAAAGTCTACCGCTTGTTTGGTAAGCTGATTAATATTCATCTAAGAAGTTATTGTTGTTGTTGTGGTCTTCAGTCCTGAGACTGGTTTGATGCAGCTCTCCATGCCACTCTATCCTGTCCAAGCTTCTTCATCTCCCAGTACCTACTGCGACCTACATCCTTCTGAATCTGCTTAGTGTATTCATCTCTTGGTCTCCCTCTACGATTTTTACTCTCCACGCTGCCCTCAAATACTAAATTGGTGGTCCCTTGATGTCTCAGAATATGCCCTACCAACCGAGCCCTTCTTCTAGTCAAGTTGTGCCACAAACTCCTCTTCTCCGCGATGCTATTCAATACCTCCTCATTAGTTACGTGATCTACCCACCTAATCTTCAGCATTCTTCTGTAGCACCACATTTCGAAAGCTTCTATTCTCTTCTTGTCTAAACTATTTATCGTCAACGTTTCACTTCCATACATGGATGGCTACACTCCATACAAGTACTTTCAGAAACGACTTCCTGACACTTAAATCTATACTCGATGTTAACAAATTTCTCTTCTTCAGAAATGCTTTCCTTGCCATTGCCAGTCTACATTTTATACCCTCTCTACTTCGACCATCATCAGTTATTTTGCTCCCCAAATAGCAAAACTCCTTTACTACTTTAAGTGTATCATTTCCTAATCTGATTCCCGCAGCATCACCCGACTTAATTCGACTACATTCCATTATCCTCGTTTTGATTTCCTTGATGTTCATCTTATTTCCTCCTTTCAATACACTGTCCATTGTGTTCAACTGCTCTTCCAAGTCCTTCGCTCTCTCTGATAGAATTACAACGTCATCGGCGAACCTCAAAGTTTTTATTTCTTCTCCATGGATTTTAATACCTACTCCGAACTTTTCTTTCGTTTCCTTTACTGCTTGCTCAATATACAGATTGAATAGCAACGGGGAGAGGCTACAACCCTGTCTCACTACCATCCCAACCACTGATTCCCTTTCATGTCCCTCGACTCTTATAACTGCCATTTGGTTTCTGTACAAATTGTAAATAGCCTTTCGCTCCCTGTGCTACGGTCGCAGGTTCGAATCCTGCCTCGGGCATGGATGTGTGTGATGTCCTTAGGTTAGTTAGGTTTAAGTAGTTCTAAGTTCTAGGGGACTGATGACCACAGATGTTAAGTCCTATAGTGCTCAGAGCCTTTTTTTTGAAGAAGTTTAACAACTGAATATTTTATCTCTCTTTAATATAAGCGGACGCAGTGCTCCATGGTGCCAATTTCTACCGCTATGTATCTAATTCTTTGAATTAGGCCCGGTAAATTGAGATATGGGTAATCAAACCCGCTAGAAAAGATAGAATTCTAATTTAAAAAATGAAGCAACGGATAACGCAACATCGGTGATTGGCCATGGAACAATACGTGCACATTAGGGACGGTAAGACTTTCTTTTTCTGATACTATGAATTCAGTGGAGTGTATAGAGGGTCTATACAAGGGCGATGTACTTGAGGACAATATTATGGAAATGGAAGAGGATGTAGATGAAGATGAGATGGGAGATATGATACTGCGTGAAGAGGTTGACAGAGCACTGAAAGAACTGAGTCGAAACAAGGCCCCAAGAGTAGACAACATTCCATTAGAACTAGTGATGGCCTTGGGAGACCCAGTCCTGACAAAACTCTACCATCTGGTGAGCAAGATGTATGAGACTGGGGAAATACCCTCACACTTTAGGAAGAATATAATAATTCCAATCCCAAAGGAAGCAGGTGTTGACAGATGTGAAAATTACGGAACTATCAGTTTAATGTTACAGCTGCAAAATACTAACGCGAATTCTTTACAGACGAATGGAAAAACTGATAGAAACCGACCTCGGGGAAGATCAGTTTAGATTCCGTAGAAATGTTGGAACACGTGAGGCAATACTGACCTTACGACTTATCTTAGAAGAAAGATTTAGGAAAGGCAAACCTACTTTTCTAGCATTTGTAGACTTAGAGAAAGCTTTTGACAATGTTAGCTGGAATACTCTCTTTCAAATTCTAAAGGTGGCAAGGGTAAAATATATGGAGCGAAAGGCTATTTACAAATTGTAAAGAAACCAGATGGCAGTTATAAGAGTCGAGGGGCATCAAAGGGAAGCAGCGGTTGGGAAGGGAGTGAGACAGGGTTGTAGCCTCTCCCCGATGTTATTCAATCTGTATATTGAGCAAGCAGTAAAGGAAACAAAAGAAAAAATCGGAGTAGGTATTAAAATCCGTGGAGAAGAAAAATACTTTGAGGTTCGCCGATGACATTGTAATTCTGTTAGAGACAGCAAACGACTTGGAAGAGCAGTTGAACGGAATGCACAGTGTCTTGAAAGGAGGATGTAAGATGAACATCAACAAAAGCAAAACGAGGATAATGGAATGTAGTCAATTTAAGTCTGGTGATGCTGAGGGAATTAGATTAGAAAATGAGACACTTAAAGTAGTAAAGGAGTTTTGCTATTTGGGGAGCAAAATAACTGATGGCGGTCGAAGTAGAGAAGATATAAAATGTAGACTGCCAATGGCAAGGGAAGCATTTCTGAAGAAGAGAAATTTGTTAACATCGAGTTTAGATTTAAGTGTCAGGAAGTTGTTTCTGAAAGTATTTGCATGGAGTGTAGCCATGTATGGAAGTGAAACATGGACGATAAATAGTTTGGACAAGAAGAGAATAGAAGCTTTCGAAATGTGGTGCTACAGAAGAATGCTGAAGATTAGATGGGTAGATCACATAACTAATGAGGAGGTATTGAATAGCATTGGGGAGAAGAGGAGTTTGTGGCACAACTTGATCCAAAGAAGAGCGGCGCGTTTCGTCACAGGGTTATTTGGTAACCGTGATAGCGTTACGGAGATGTTTAATAAACTCAAGTGGCAGACTCTGCAAGAGAGGCGCTCTGAATCGCGGTGTAGATTGCACGCCAGGTTTCGAGAGGGTGCGTTTCTGGATGAGGTATCGAATATATTGCTTCCCCCTACTTATACCTCCCGAGGAGATCACGAATGTAAAATTAGAGAGATTAGAGCGCGCACGGAGGCTTTCAGACAGTCGTTCTTCCCGCGAACCATACGCGACTGGAACAGGAAAGGGAGGTAATGACAGTGGCACGTAAAATGCCCTCCGCCACACAGCTTTGGGTGGCTTGCGGAGTATAAATGTAGATGTAGATGTAGACTAGAAGAAGGGCTCGGCTGGTAGGGCATATTCTGAGACATCAAGGGACCACCAATTTAGTATTGGAGGGCAGCGTGGAGGGTAAAAATCATAGAGGGAGACCAAGAGATGAATACACTAAGCAGATTCAGAAGGATATTGGTTACAGTAAGTACTGGGAGATGAAGAAGCTTGCAGAGGATAGAGTTGCATGGAGAGCTGCATCAAACCAGTCTCAGGGCTGAAGACCACAACAACAACATGAATTCAGTTAGTCGCATGAAGTGCATAGTGCGTGGGTCGAAAATTCATAGAATATAGTCATTATCTCAGTGGTATGGATGAAGGATACTAAATAACGCTAAGAGAGGTTTTCAGCTATCGTTCTGATTTATTTCGATAGTATTTGAGAAAACTATTACTCTCTGTGACAAAACATTTAAGAAAACTACCACTCTCAGTGACAAAACCTACATGAAGCACTCACTATCTCTTGCATCTCGTCATACCGGAAACATAGACAACATTTCGTCGCCAGTTACATCTACTAATGATTATAATGGGTAAAAATGAATGTTACTGAATGATGGCTTCTTAATACCATTTAGTTATTGTCACACCTATTTAACGCGCGGAGTAGGGAAGGATATTACGTTCCACTCTCTCAAACATTACTCGTGTTACTACACATGCAGTCCCATGCGGATAAGTTCATATTGAAACCGCATATTGTGCAAGCGCAATGCAACGTGAGCAAACCAGCCCAGGATTCATGACTCCACATTATTCATGCTATGATTAACGAATGGCAAATCCAGTGACTGCCGTTACGAATGCTGGCAACACGTGGCCAAGTTAGACAACAAAGAAACGAGTAAAGTAAACCGTTGAATCATGAGAAATTTATATTGCTTATATCCAGAACGAAAATATGCAACAAATGAAACGTTAATGAACCAATCCGCTATTGACCTAAGAACAAGAACCGTTGGTTCATGCCCTCGATCACCTCGCGCCCAAGTCCGCTAGTTGAAACACATAAATTTGAAAAATTTCTACAAATAAAATATCGCTGAACGTTTCCCGGTATTAATTCACACCCGAAAATGCTTTATAATCAATGTTACCCCAGAAAACCTACATTATGAATAACTTTTGTCATCATCCATGACGAGTGCCGCAGCCCTGCATCCGTCTCTTTCAATCGGCGGCCCCATAGAGTCCTAACATGTCGCGTTCCAGGACCAACCGCCAACCGTTCAAAAAACTGGTGGTGGGGGGTAGGATCTCAGTGAGAACCAACCTCGCATACTCAGCCCTGCTCATCCCCACTATCTTTGGAATCACTAACCCACTGCCGAATCTGCTCACGTTGTTATGTTGGTGCTAAACTACCCTACTGCTACCATCTTTGACTAACCCAGATTATTATATATTCCATGCGTAATTACGTTTATCCATCCACATACATCATGGGATCAAAGGATTAGAGAGGAGGTGTGACACCAACAGAAGAAAAAATATACACGGAAGCATTCTTGAATCCAGAGGTTAAATACCTAGACGAAACATTGAAAGGACGCTCTCGGCGTAAAATGAATTATTGAACGTGTCGAAATTAATCAGTCAGTCAAATGAAGCGTAAACCTGTGACGTTTCAACATGAAACTCTGGCCTGCAATACTTGAGGACGAAAGTAACTTTCACGGTGTGTGTTACTGCCAAGTAACCCAAATGGAGGAAACTTGGACAATACATAGAACGAACCCTACAATGTGAGTGTGAACTGAAGAATGGGATATAATCTGTCAGCTTTGACTAATGACGTCATAGTTTACTCACAGATATTACTGTCTGTTTTCGAGCCATAGATAATAAATCGGTTGTCTTCTGTGACGAGGCGTCGTCATTGTTAACTGAGATAAACGAAGTGGCGGCGAGGTTACAGGCGTCTTGTCACTGACTGCGAGTCCGTGTGTGTGCGTGTGTGTGTGTGTGTGTGTGTGTGTGTGTGTGTGTGTGTGTGTGTGTGTGTGTTTTTAGCACAGGTTAGTTTAAGTTAGCTTACGTATTGTGTAAGTCTAGGGACCGATGACCTCTGATGCAGTTTGGTCCCTTAAGAACACACACACATTTGAACATATGAGATAAGCGAATGAGTTTATAAAAGACAGGGCTAGAAACTGTGTGTTCGATTTTTGTCACTTATATTAATTTAAATGATTTGTTCGTTCCAATTCATTCGGTACTCATTTTCATTCTTAGTGAGTATGAGATATTTTGGAAGAATTCTTTTTCATCCTAGACAATTTTTACTTTTCGATTTTCATTGCAGGTATGGATTTATCTATTCCCATGAATACGGAAGACTTGAAGCAGTGTTCGTCAGCCGCAGTACGGAATACAAATTTTACAGTTGTCGCTTTTTTTCGCCTTAGTACTTAGTACTACTCCGATATTTGTCAGTCTATACCAGTACTGTCGAAGGCGAAAAGACCGCCATAGGAAAAGTTTGTATCCCGTGCTTCAGTTGACCTGTATAGGTCAGCTGAAGTATGGGATACAAATCTTACCTATGTAGTAGACGGAAAGTCATCGAGTAAAACAGAAGTAATATCCGGCGTTCCCCAAGGAAGTGTTATAGGCCCTCTATTGTTCCTGATCTACATTAACGACATAGGAGACAATCTGAGTAGCCGTCTTAGATTGTTTGATGCTGTCATTTACCGCCTTGTAAAGTCATCAGATAATAAAAACGACTTGCAAAATGATTTAGATAAGATATCTGTATGGTGCGAAAAGTGGCAATTGACCCTGAATAAAGAAAAGTGTGAAGTTATTCACATGAGTACTAAAAGAAATCAGCTAAATTTCCATTACCCGATAAGTCACACAAATCTGAAGGCTGTAAATTCAGCTAAATACACTCCTGGAAATGGAAAAAAGAACACATTGACACCGGTGTGTCAGACCCACCATACTTGCTCCGGACACTGCGAGAGGGCTGTACAAGCAATGATCACACGCACGGCACAGCGGACACACCAGGAACCGCGGTGTTGGCCGTCGAATGGCGCTAGCTGCGCAGCATTTGTGCACCGCCGCCGTCAGTGTCAGCCAGTTTGCCGTGGCATACGGAGCTCCATCGCAGTCTTTAACACTGGTAGCATGCCGCGACAGCGTGGACGTGAACCGTATGTGCAGTTGACGGACTTTGAGCGAGGGCGTATAGTGGGCATGCGGGAGGCCGGGTGGACGTACCGCCGAATTGCTCAACACGTGGGGCGTGAGGTCTCCACAGTACATCGATGTTGTCGCCAGTGGTCGGCGGAAGGTGCACGTGCCCGTCGACCTGGGACCGGACCGCAGCGACGCACGGATGCACGCCAAGACCGTAGGATCCTGCGCAGTGCTGTAGGGGACCGCACCGCCACTTTCCAGCAAATTAGGGACACTGTTGCTCCTGGGGTATCGGCGAGGACCATTCGCAACCGTCTCCATGAAGCTGGGCTACGGTCCCGCACACCGTTAGGCCGTCTTCCGCTCACGCCCCAACATCGTGCAGCCCGCCTCCAGTGGTGTCGCGACAGGCGTGAATGGAGGGACGAATGGAGACGTGCCGTCTTCAGCGATGAGAGTCGCTTCTGCCTTGGTGCCAATGATGGTCGTATGCGTGTTTGGCGCCGTGCAGGTGAGCGCCACAATCAGGACTGCATACGACCGAGGCACACAGGGCCAACACCCGGCATCATGGTATGGGGAGCGATCTCCTACACTGGCCGTACACCACTGGTGATCGTCGAGGGGACACTGAATAGTGCACGGTACATCCAAACCGTCATCGAACCCATCGTTCTACCATTCCTAGACCGGCAAGGGAACTTGCTGTTCCAACAGGACAATGCACGTCCGCATGTATCCCGTGCCACCCAACGTGCTCTAGAAGGTGTAAGTCAACTACCCTGGCCAGCAAGATCTCCGGATCTGTCCCCCATTGAGCATGTTTGGGACTGGATGAAGCGTCGTCTCACGCGGTCTGCACGTCCAGTACGAACGCTGGTTCAACTGAGGCGCCAGGTGGAAATGGCATGGCAAGCCGTTCCACAGGACTACATCCAGCATCTCTACGATCGTCTCCATCGGAGAATAGCAGCCTGCATTGCTGCGAAAGGTGGATATACACTGTACTAGTGCCGACATTGTGCATGCTCTGTTGCCTGTGTCTATGTGCCTGTGGGTCTGTCAGTGTGATCATGTGATGTATCTGACCCCAGGAATGTGTCAATAAAGTTTCCCCTTCCTGGGACAATGAATTCACGGTGTTCTTATTTCAATTTCCAGGAGTGTACTTAGGGATTACAATTACAAATAACCTAAACTGGAACGATCACATAGATAGTATTGTGGTTAGAGCAAAACCAAAGACTGCGATTCATTGGCTGAACACTTAGAAGGTGCAACAGGTCCACTAAAGAGACTGCTTACACCACGCTTGTCCGCCCTGTTCTGGAGTATTGCTGTGCGGTGTGGCATCCGCATTAGGTGGGACTGGCGGATAACATCGAAAAAGTACAAAGAAGGGCAGCTCGTATTTTATTATCGCGAAACAGGGGAGATAGTGTCACAGACCTGATACGTGAATTGGAGTGGCGATCATTAAAACAAAGGCGTTTTTCCTTGCGACTGGGTCTTCTCATGAAATTTGAATCACCAGTTTTCTCTTCCGACTGCGAAAACATTCTGTTGACACCCACCTACATAGGGAGAAATGATCATCATGATAAAATAACAGAAATCAGGGCTCCTACAGAAAAATTTAAGTGCTCGTTTTCCCGCGTACTGTTCGAGAGTGGAACGGTAGAGAGACAGCTTGAAGATGGTTCATTGAATCCTCTGCCAGGCACTTTATTGCGAATAGCAGAGTAATCATGTAGATGTAGATGTAAGTCGGTCTTTTCGACTTCGCTAGTAGGCCTACTAGTATCAAGTGAAGAACGTTTCTCAACATTCGTCTTTGCTGTTAAATTTGTGCAATACATCATCTCTGCTAACATCTGAAGTCATTGGTCAAAGCCGACAGGTTGTATCCCATTCTTCAGTAATCCCCAGTGTGGCACAGAAGGGAAGTGGAAGAAATATGCAGTGACACGAACAGAAATTACGCTTTTATTCAGAGACAACAATTACACTGAAGTTACCGCGATTTATGGCGGTTTCCTGGAAATTAGAAAACACTGGAAATGGTTATTAATAGGGTGTGTGATCAGCGCGGACGTCAATGCACGCTTTGCGGAGTATCCCCACGCTCGCCACAAGGCTGGTAACCAATTCTTGTGGTTGTTGTTGTTGTGGTCTTCAGTTCTGAGACTGGTTTCATGCAGCTCTCCATCCTACTCCATCCTGTGCAAGCTTCTTCATCTCCCAGTACTTACTGCAACCTACATCCTTCTGAATCTGTTGTGTGTATTCATCTCTTGGTCTCCCTCTACGATTTTTACCCTCCACGCTGCCTTCCAATACTAAATTGGTGATCCTTTGATGCCTCAGAATATGCCTTACCCATCAGTCCATTCTTCTTGTCCAGTTGTGCCACAAACTCCTCTTCTTCCCAATTCTATTCAATACCTCCTCGTTAGTTACGTGATCTACCCATCTAATCTTCAGCATTTTTCTGTAGCACCACATTTCGAAAGCTTCTATTCTCTTCTTGTCCAAACTATTTATCGTCCACGTTTCACTTCCATACACGACTACACTCCATACAAATAGTTTCAGAAACGACTTCCTGACACTTAAATCTATACTCGATGTTAACAAATTTCTCTTCTTCAGAAGCGCTTTCCTTGCCATAGCCAGTCTACATTTTATATCCCCTCCACTTCGACCATCATCAGTTATTTTGTTCCCCAAATAGCAAAACGCTTCCCCAGACGATAATGCTCTCTTCTCTGGTCCGGGCCGTTCCAACGATTGTTGCAAGGTGTTTACTTTCAGACATTTGATGCCGTACACGCCATTTTGCCAGTGATCATCCTCTGTTGGACATCAGATAAACTGCTCCGTTTCCGCATTACGACAATGACTACACTGTTTCGCGCATCCCCCGACATGCTTTATATAGCTGGCGGTGCTAGTGCTGCCACTTGCAGTCTGTGGGTGGTTATACGATGGTGTACTATTAGAAAAGGTTTCCTGAAATTTGAGTTTATATTCGATGACATTACATCCGTCTGAGCAGAAATTCACTGGCTACTTCCACTTTGCATGTTATATCCTCTTTACTGCTACCATCGACAATTTTTTTGCTGCTCAAATAACAAACCTCACGCCGACTGTTAGCTTCACATTTCCTAATCTTATTTCCCCATCGTTGTCTGACTTAAATCGACCATACTCCATTGCGCTTATTTTTTTACTTTTGTTGTTGTTCATTTTACGCCGAAGTGAGAAAAAAATCATGGGATAGCGGTATGCGTGTACACGTACTGATGGCTGCAGTATCGCGTACACTAGGTATGATATGACAGTGGATTGGCGGAGCTGTCATTTGTACTCAGGCGATTCATATGACTCAGTTTCCGACGTGATTATGGTCGCACGACGGGAATTAATACACTTTGAACGCGGAATGGTAGTGGGAGCACTGAACTTTCAATTTCAGATATCGTTAGGGAATTCAATGCAACGCGATCCACAGTGTCAGATGCGTGCTGAGAATATCCGATTGCAGGCATTACCTCTCACTACGGATAACACAGTGGCCGATGGCTTTCACTTAACGACCGAGAGCAGCAGCGTTTGCCTAGAGTTGTCAGTGCTACCAGATAAGCAACACGGTGTGAAATAACCGCAGAAATCTATGGCAGCAGACGACCGGCGCGAGTGCCTTAGCTAAAAACACAACATCCTCTGTAGCGCCTCTTCTGGGCTCGTTACCATATCGGTTGGGCCCTAGACGATCGGAAAACCACGGCCTGGACAGATGAGTCCGGATTCCAGTTTGTAAGAGCTGTTGGCAGGGTTCGAGTGCGGCGCAGACCCCAGGAAACCACGGACCCAACAAGCCACTGTTCAGTCTACTGGTGCCTCCGTAACGGAGCGGGCTGTATTTACATGGGATGGACTGGGTCCTCTGGTCCAACTGGACCGATCACTGACTGGAAATAATCATGTCCGTCTACTTGGAGACCATTTGCAGCCAACAATGATGGAATTTTTTATCAATGACAATGGCTATGTCACCGGGCCACAATTGTTCGCAATTGGTTTGAAGAACATTGTGTGCAATTCGAACTAGTGATTTTGCGACCCTTGAGAAATGATCGAGGGGACACTTTTGGAATTATGGACGGCTATAGAGGCAGTAATGTGATATATATAGCCTACGGTGGTTTTAAAGTGGCGTCAGCGTATAGAAAAATGATCTTGCACGACATACGTACTGAAGATTCTGATCATGTGGCTGCGTTAGTGCTAAGAGCTATTGGAAATGTCCGCCAAAGCGAGACTGCAGCGGTAATGTTGGAACTGTGTTTCGCAAATCCTGGTGGCTTCCTCAGCCGCCCAATCATCATCGACATAGCATCTTTAATGTGGGTACCCGATTTTTTTAATAGAGCTCAAATCACACCTTTACAAGCACTTGAAATCTCTTGTGGTGAATTTATTTTAAGTTGTGCAGCTATACATCAGTTAACCTACAATGACTGTCATTCTGCATATCTACATACGTGTGAAAGACAAAGCCTGGAGTAACATACTCTGAACATCTAAAGCACTGTAAACTGGAAACACGTACGTTCACCACATTTGCAAACCACTTCGTGTAATAGAATAACGAGGCTATTGACATAATAACGAGCCTATTGACAAAAATTGGAAGATAGCTATGTCCACGTACGACAACCCAAAGAAGATTAAGTACTGTAAAGTTAATCATAAGATACACCACTCTTGTCACTTGAACAAATTATTTTTAGAGGTTATAATCTACACACGAAGTTTCCGACACAGATTTTGCCTACTTATAAGTTCCAATAAACAAGCGATTTAAGTCAACAGATTCCGAACTATATCAAATGTTCAAATGTGTCTGAAATCTTATGGGACTTAACTGCTAAGGTCATCAGTCCCTAAGCTTACACACTACTTAACCTAAATTATCCTAAGGACAAACACACACGCACGCGCACACACACACACACACACACACACACACACACACACACACACACACCCGTGCCCGAGGGAGGACTCTAACCTCCGACGGGACCAGCCCGATTAGCTTCTTTAGCCTCAGGATGCCACAAAGCACCTCTTTGCATAAACGTATCATTTTCTCACAGTCCACGTTTCGTGTCGTGTTCACCATTACGACCGAGTGGCTCTCAGAACTATGGGACTTAACTGCAGAGGTCATCAGTCCCCTAGAACTTAGAACTACTTAAACCTAACTAACCAAAGGACATCACACATATCCATGCCCGAACCTGCGACCGTAGCGGTTGCGCAGCTCCAGACTGTAGCGCTTAGAACCGCTCGGCCACTCTGGCTGGCCCCATTACGATCGAAAAAAAAATTTCCCAAACTGATGTGAATTTCGCCTGGTCTTCCCAAGCACGACTCACAAGCCATCCTCACAGCTTTACTTCCGCCAGTACCTCGTCTCGCACCTTCCAAACTTCACAGAAGCTCTCCTGCGAACCTTGCAGAACTAGCACTCCTGAAAGAAAGGATGTCCGCAGCTCGTGGTCGTGCGGTAGCGTTATAGCTTCCCGCGCCCTGGTTCCCGGGTTCGATTCCCGGCGGGGACAGGGATTTTCTCTGCCTCGTGATGACTGGGTGTTGTGTGATGTCCTTAGGTTAGTTAGGTTTAAGTAATTCTAAGTTCTAGGGGACTTATGACCATAGCTGTTAAGTCCCATAGTGCTCAGAGCCATTTGAACCATTTGAAGAAAGGATACTGCGGAGCCATGGCTTAGCCACAGACTCTGCATCGAAATGTGCGCCGATATGAAACTACCTAGCAGGTTAAATCCGTCTGCTGATCTCGGGACCTTACCCTCTGGTGGGCAACTGCTCTACCAGCACTTGCCCGCGAGATACAAAGGTCACGAGCCCGAGTCTCGCTCCGGCACACAGTTTTAATCTGCCAGGAAGTTTCATATCAGCGCACACTCCGCTGCAGAGTGAAAATTTCATTCTGATGTGAATTTCACCACTGTAACTGCAACCTAAGGCGTACACCGCACTGCAGACGCGCTCGGGGCGGGCAACGCCTGCCCGTCTCCACGCTGCTACCTGCAAAACACACGGCCGCCGCTCTCTGAGCTGCGGCTCCGATGTTTCGTATCGCTGAAGGTGGGGGGCAGCCATTTTTTTTGCGGCTCGTGCTGATGCCTGGCTGTTCAACAACGAACTGAGACCGCTTTATAGCTCTGTAAACTCATGTTGGCATATAAATGCAATTACAGACATCGCTGTATCAGTAAGGCTCCTCGGTGTATTCCGGACCACTCAACGCTCGATCTCGTGTACAGAAAGCGACCCCAGCTCCCCAGGTGACAACAAAACGAAAGTCGACTATTGGCGTTTCACACAACCGACCCTACGTGCTCATACTATTTTATTTCACTTCACAACGTTATGACTAGATATTTACACAGAGATGACAAAACTCATGGGATAGCTGTAAGGACATACGCTATGTGATCAAAAGTATCCGGATACCAGGCTGAAAATGACTTCCAAGTTCATGGCGCCCTCCATCGGTAGTTCTGGCGTTCGGTATGGTGTTGGCGCACCCTTAGCCTTGATAGCTTCCACTCTCGCATGCATACCTACAATCAGGCGCTAGAAGGTTCCTTCGGGAATGGGAGCCCGTTCTTCACGGAGTGCTGCTCTGGAGAGAGGTATCAATGTCGGTCGGTGCGGCCTGGCTCGAAGTCGGCGTTCCAAAACATCCCAAAGGTGTTCTAGGATTCAGGTCAGGATTTTGTGCGGGCCAGTCAATTACAGGAATGTTATTGTCGGGTAAACACTCCGCCACAGGCCGTGCATTATGAACGGGTGCTCGATCGTGTTGGTAGATGCAATCGCCATCCCCGAATTGCTCTTCAACAAGAAGGTCCTTAAAACGTCAATGTAGGCCTGTGCTGTGTTAGTGCCACACGAAACAACAAGGGGTGCAAGTCCCCTCCATGAAAAATACGACCACACCATAACTCCACCGCGTCCGATTTTTGCTGTTGGCACTACACACGCTGGCACGTAACGTCCACCGGGAATTCGCCACACCCACACCCTGACATAGGATCGCCACATTGTGTACCGTGATTCGTCACACCACACAACGTTTTTCCACTGTTCAATCGTCCAATGTTTACGCTCCTTACACCAAGCGATGTGTAGTTTGGCTTTTACCGGCGTGATGTATGACTTATGAGCAGCCGCTCGACCATGAAATCCAAGTTTTCTCACCTCCCGCCTAACTGTCATAGTACTTGCAGTGGATCCTGATGGCAGTTTGGAAATCCTGCGTGATGATTTGGATAGATGTCTGCCTATTACACATTACGACCCTCTTCAACTGTCGGCGGTCTTTGTCAGTCAAGAGACGGGGTCGGCCTGTACTCCTTTGTGCTGTACGGGTCCCTTACCGTATCCAATTCAGTATTACATGGGGAACATTGGACCTAGGGATGTTTAGGAGTGTGGAAATCCTGCGTACAGACGTATGACACAAGTGGCACCCAGTCACCTGCCCACGTTCGAAGTCCGTGAGTTCCGCGGAGCGCCCCGTTCTGCTCTCTCACGATGTCTAATGACTACTGAGGTCTCCGATATGGAGTACGTGCCAGTAGGTGGCAGCACAATGCACCTAATGTGAAAAACGCATATTTTTGGGCGTGTCCGGATAGTTTTGATCACATAGTGTATGTAAATGGCGGCAATATCGCGTGCACAAGGTATAAAAGTCAGTGTAGTGGCAAAGCTGTCATTTGGACTCACGTGATTCATCGCTGGCTCTGAGCACTACGCGACTTAACTTGTGAGGTCATCAGTCGCCTAGAACTTAGAACTAGTTAAACCTAACTAACCTAAGGACATCACACACATCCATGCCCGAGGCAGGATTCGAACCTGCGACCGTAGCGGTCGCTCGGCTCCAGACTGTAGCGCCTAGAACCGTACGTGATTCACGTGAAAAGTTTCCGACGTGATCATGGCCGCACAATGGGAATTAACAGACTCTGAATGCGGAATAGTAGTTGGAGGTAGAGGCATGAGCTATACCATTCCGGAAATCGTTAGGGAATTCAGTATTCCGAGCGAGTAGAGAATGCCACATTTAGAGGCTCTACCTCTCACTACGGACGTCGGCGTTTGCGGAGCTTTGTCAGTTCTAACAGACAAGCAACACTGGATGAAATAACCACGGGAATCAACTTGGGCTTATGACGAACGCATGCGTTAGGACAGTGCGGCGAAATGTGGCGTTAATGGGCTGTGGCAGCAGACGACCGACGCGAGTGCCTTTGCTAACAGCACGACATCGCCTGCAGCGCCTCTCGTGGCCTCAAGACAATAGCGGTTGGACCCTAGACGGCTGGAAAACCGTGGCCTGGTCAAATGACTCTCGATTTCAGTCGGTAAGATCTCATAGTACGGCCCCCCGAACCCATGGACCCAAATTGTCAACAAGGCTCTGGCAAGCTTGTGGTGGCTCCATGATAGTGTGGACCTTGTTTACGTGGAATGGACTGGGTCCTCTAGGCCAGCTGGACCGATCATTGACTGGAATGGTTTTGTTCGGCGATTTGGAGGACAATTTGTAGCCATTCGTGGACATGGTGCTATGGATGACATTGCCCATGTCACTTGGGCACAATTGTTCACCACTGGCATGAATAACAACTTTCTGGACATATCGAGAGAATGATCTGGCCAAGCAGATTGTCCGACATCAAACCCACAGAACATTTATGGGACGTAATCAAGAGCTCGATTTCTGCCCAAAATCCTGTACCGGCAACAGTTTCGCCATTACGGTCGGCTATACAGGGTGGTCCATTGATCGTGACCGGGCCAAATATCTCACGAAATAAGCATCCAACGAAAAAACTGCAAAGAACGAAACTCGTCTAGCTTGAAGGGGGAAACCAGATGGCGCTACGGATGGCCCGCTAGATGGCGCTGCCATAGGCGAAACGGATATCAACTGCGTTTTTTCAAATAGGAACCATAATTTTTATTACATATTCGTGTAGTAACTAAAGAAATATAAATGTTTTAGTTCGACCACTTGTTTCGCTTTGTGATAGATGGTGCTGTAATAGTCACAAACATATGGCTCTCAATTTTAGACGAACAGTTGGTAACAGGTAGGTTTTTTAAATTAAAATACAGAACGCAGATACGTTTGAACATTTTATTTCGGTTGTTCCAATGTGATACATGTACCTTTGTGAATTTATCATTCCTGAAAACGCATGCTGCTACAGCGTGATTACCTGTAAATACCACATTAATGCAATAAATGCTCAAAATGATGTTCGTCAACCTCTATACATTTGGCAAAACGTGTAACGACATTCCTCTCAACAGCGAGTAGTTCGCCTTCCGTAATGTTCACACATGCATTGACAATGCGCTGACGCATGTTGTCAGGCGTTGTCGGTGGATCACGATAGCAAATATCCTTCAACTTTCCCCACAGAAAGAAATCCGGGGACGTCAGATCCGGTGAACGTGCGGCCATGGTATGGTGCATCGACGACCAATCCACCTGTCATTAAATATGCTATTCAGTACCGCTTCAACCCCAATCCTACATTACGTAGGAAATCAGCAAACCTTGCACCATTTAGATTGCCATCGATAAAATGGGTGCCAATTATCCTTCCTCCCATAATGCCGCACCATACATTAACCTGCCAAGGTTGCTGATGTTCCACTTGTAGCAGCCATCGTGAATTTTCCGTTGCCCAATAGTGCATATTATGCCAGTTTGCGTTACCGCTGTTGGTGAATGACGCTTCTTCGCTAAATAGAACGCGTGCAAAAATCTGTCATCGACCCGTAATTTCTCTTGTACCCAGTGGCAGAACTGTACACGACGTTCAAAGTCGTCGCCATGCAATTCCTGGTGCATAGAAATATCGTACGGGTGCAATCGATGTTGATTTAGCATTCTCTACACCGACGTTTTTGAGATTTCCGATTCTCACGCAATTTGTCTGCGACTGATGTGCGGATTAGCAGCGACAGCAGCTAAAACACCTACTTGGGCATCATAGTTTGTTGCAGGTCGTGGCTGACGTTTCACACGTGGCTGAACACTTCCTGTTTCCTTAAATAACGTAACTATCCCGCGAACGGTCCCGACACTTGGATGATGTCATCCAGGATACCGAGCAGCATACATAGCACACGTCCGTTGGGCAGTTTGATCACAATAGCCATACATCAACACGATATCGACCTTTTCCGCAATTGTAAACGGTTCATTTTAATACGGGTAATGTATCACGAAGCAAATACCGTCTGCACTGGCAGAATGTTACGTGATACCACGTACTTATACGTTTGTGACTGTTACAGCATCATCTATCACAAAGCGAAAAAAGTGGTCCAACTAAAACATTCATATTTCTTTGTGTATTACACGAATATGTAATAAAAACCGGGGTTCCTATTTAAAGAAACGCAGTTGATATCCGATTGACCTATGGCAGCGCCATCTAGCGGGCCAACTATAGCGCCATCTGGTTTCCCCCTTCAAGCTAGACAAGTTTCGTTCTTTGTAGGCTTTTCGTTTGACGCTTATTTCGTGAGGTATCTGGCCCGGTCACTATCAATGGACCAACCTGTAGAGACAGCATGGCTCAGTATCTCTGCAGGGGACTTTCAGCGACTTGTTGCGTCCATACCAAGCCGAGCTACTGCACTACGCCGGCAAAAGGAGATCCGACACGATACCGGGAAGCGGTCCATGACTTTTGTTACCTCAGAGTAGTAGACGTGGCTGTCTCAAGCAGCATGCCAGTAATACCGCATTCAAACATTATAAGATTGTTATTCTTATTCATTTGCAATAGCTTACATTTTTCTACGTTTAGAACAAGTTGCCATTTGTCACACTGACTGTAACTGTGTCCGAGTCATCCCGTACCCTCCTAAAGTCACTCCGCGACGACATCATCACTTACACTACAACGTCATCAACAAACTGTCGGACATATACAACGCACAGACCGGACACGCCCACCCACGCCTCCTCTGCTCGTGACCGACATGGGGCTGACAAAATAACCCTCGCACAACAGTCGCAGGTACAGATATAATGGGCAGTCAAATGAAACGAGGTAGATGTACATTATTTCGTAACTGTTAACATACACTACCGGCTTTTAATATTGCTACACCACGAAGATGACGTGCTACAGAAACGAAATTTAACCGACAGCAAGAAGATGCTGTGATATGCAAATGATTATCTTTTCAAAGCATTCACACAAGGTTGGCGCCGTTCGTGACACCTACAACGTGCTGACATGAGGAAAGGTTCCAACCGATTTCTCATACACAAACAGCAGTTGACCGGCGTTGCCTGGTGAAACGTTGTTGTGATGCCTCGTGTAAGGAGAAGAAATGCGTACCATCACGTTTCCGACTTTGATAAAGGTCGGATTGTAGCCTATCGCGATTGCGGTTTATCGTATCGCCACATTGCTGCTCGCGTTGGTCGAGATCCAATGACTGTTAGCAGAATGTGGAATCGGTGGGTTCAGGAGGGTAATACGGAACGCCGTGCTGGATCCCAACGGCTTCGTATCAGTAGCAGTCCAGATGACAGGCATCTTATCCGCATGGCTGTAACGGATCGTGCAGCCACGTCTCGGTCCCTGAGTCAACAGATGGGGATGTTTGCAAGACAACAACCATCTGCACGAACAGTTCCACGACGTTTGCAGCAGCATGGACTATCAGCTCGGAGACCATGGCTGCAGTTACCCTTGACCCTGCATCACAGACAGGAGTGCCTGCGATGGTGTACTCGACGACGAACCTGGGTGGACGAGTGGCAAAACGTCATTTTTTCGGATGAATCCAGGTTCTGTTTACAACATCATGATGGTCGCATCCGTGTTTGGCGATATCGCGGTGAACGCACATTGGAAGCATTTATTCGTCATCGCCATACTCGCTTATCACCCGGCGTGATGGTATGGGGTGCCACTGGTTACACGTCTCGGTCACCTCTTCCTCGCATTGACGGCACTTTGAACAGTGGACGTTACATTTCAGATGTGTTACGTCCCGTGGCTCTACCCTTTATTCGATCCCTGCGAAACCCTACATTTCAGCACGATAATGCACGACCGCACGTTGCAAGTCCTGTACGGGCCTTTCTGGATACAGAAAATGTTCGACTGCTGCCCTGGCCAGCACATTCTCCAGATCTCTCAACAATTGAAAACGACTGGTCAATGGTGGCCGAGCAACTGGCTCGTCACAATACGCCAGTCACTACGCTTGATGAACTGTGGTATCGTGTTGAAGCTGCATGGGCAGCTGTACCTGTACATGCCATCCAAGCTCTGTTTGACTCAATTCCCAGTAGGATCAAGGCCGTTATTAGGGCCCGAGGTGGTTGTTCTGGGTACTGATTTCTCAGGATCTATGCACTCAAATTGCCTGAAAATGTAATCACATGTCAGTTCTAGTATAATATATTTGACCAATGAATACCCGTTTATCATCTGCATTTCTTCTTGGTGTAGCAGTTTTAATGGCCAGTAGTGTATTTATCCTTCTTGTAATGGGTCACCCTCCTCTAACACTACCTTTAGTTAAGGGGATGTTTTGGTTCAAAAAATTGATTTTTTTAAAAATTGTATTTTTGGGTTAATAAAAGTGTTTAGAATCCACCTCTGAAACGGTTTTTCCGAATACGGAACGTAAATGTTTGTTATTCGCGGTTCCACCAAAAATTGCACCTGCCTGAAATCGGCCTTTTTTGCGCACCAGTTTTTTTCTTTTGGTGGACGTGTTATTTTACCGGTGCTTGGGAGGAAATACACAAAATTCAAATGAATGTTTGAACGCTTGGGTTTGGAAGTTAGCCCCCATGCATTTGCATTCTGGTGCAAAGACTGTGGAGAATGCGACTTTCCTGGCAGTGAGCAGCTTCAACGAAGGGTATTCAGCAATTCTGAAGACCGTGACAACGATGGACGTCACCCTGGGACTCTATTCGACGCAGTTCGCCAAGCATTCGGACGACCACCGGATTCGAGCGGCCGAAAACCGCTTGTCACCGGCCGTACGAGCGGCTCTGGAGCAGCGCAGAATGGCCCAGATCGAGCAGAACGCCCTCTGTGATGAAGAGGAAGGTCTAGTTTATGGACCCGGAATAATATTGCATTTACATGTTGTCAAAACTTCAAATGCGTTTTCCTCGAAATGACTATTTTTTATCGCGCGGTATGATAACTTCAAATCTACTGTACCGATTGGCATGATTTTTTTTTTTTTTTTTTTTTTGCCGACGAAGCTAACTAAATTGTCTGGGAGTTGTACCACTTATATTCCGATCCATCAACTATAAATATTTTTACTAGGCCGACGAAGTCGAAAAATCGATGAAAAAACCCCTATATTTCTTCAAATGGCCGCCATTTTGTTTCCTATGTTCTAAATAACTTAAGCGAGGTACAACTCCTAAAAAATATTATATACGGTACTACGCTAACGTCAACTCAATTTTGATTTCAGAGCCGGCTGATCTGTGAAACACCGCGTGTGGAGGTTCAACATAGAAATTTTGTTTCGTTCCGACGGCACTTCCACCTTTGCTCTTCGGCATTTCCGGTTGAAAAAATTCCACTTTGTAGAGGAAATATCAATAAAAATGTTGGCCAAATTTGACATTGATATCTATAACACATCTCCCGAAAAAATTCTCAAAGGACATGCTTTTTTCGGGCCAAAGACAGTAAACCTCCCCTTAATAGAAATATTCGAACCAGGAATGTTTTCAAATATTGTATACGTGAACATTATCTCAGTTCTTTAACTACAAGAATTTCATATGATTTTGTGTACAATGTGTTATATTTCAGGCTAAAATGTATAAAAAGAAATTAATTTGTTATAATCAATATGTATTATCTCTGTATGTACAGTTAAAATTTCTCTTGTTTTAGAAGCATTTGAAATTACGAAATATGTGGCACACTTAAAATTCATATTATTATTTACTCAATCTGACGCTAACTATTAAATTTATTTGTGGATTCACTTACGAAATAATTATATAACTTTGGTGAAGATTCTTCTTTTGTCACGGAAGTTTGTAACTCTTTTGTCTTGTAAACTCTTTAGAATATTGTTAGTAACGCAGAATAAAGTGATGGAGGCAGATGTGTTTTGGTGTTTGCCAATAACAATGTAAATGTCTGTTTAATGTAAGTGGAGATTTTAGAGTCAGTGTTATATAGAAGAATGTGACAGAATAAACAAACTAGGTGCAATCAGAAATCATGCAACAGGATTACTTAAAATTTATCTAGTCATCTGGAACCCACAAAATTAAAAAAAAAAAAATCAGCCTGAAGAGTCTACCCCTAGACGTGACGAACTTCAGCCAACAACGAGAAAATGAAGATAAGTAAAAAAGTTATTTGTACATCTTACAGCTCTCAGTTTTTATGAAGACACTAAAACTTCGCCGGCCGCTGTGGCCGAGCGGTTCTAGGCGCTTCAGTCCGGAACCGCGCTGCTGCTACGGTCGCAGGTTCGAATCCTGCATCGGACATGGATGTGTGTTATGTCATTAGGTTAGTTAGGTTTAAGTAGCTCTAAGTTCTAGGGGACTGATGACCTCAGATGTTAAGTCCCATAGTGCTAAGAGCCATTTGAACTAAAACTTCACTGGTGATGTATGGGAGGGTAAGATTACACTATGTAATGCAAGATGGTCAGTGCTGTCATAGAAAAAACTGCTGTTCTTCGCGGAACCGTGATTGTGCCCAGGCGTGAATCTCTTCGTCAGAGACAAATCGATTGCCACAATTACTGTCCAATCTCCCTTCTAACAGCTTTATCCAAAATTTTTGAGAAAGTAATGTATTCAAGAGTAGCTTCACATATTTGTAAAAATGAAGTACTAACAAAATGTCAGTTTGGTTTCCAGAAAGGTTTTTCAACAGAAAATGCCATATATGCTTTCACCAGTCAAATTTTGAATGATCTGAATAACCGAACACCACCCATTGGGATTTTTTGTGATCTCTCAAAGGCTTTTGATTGTGTAAATCATGAAATTCTGCTAGACAAGCTCAAGTATTGTGGCATGAGTGGGACAGTGCACAAATGGTTTAATTCGTACCTAACTGGAAGAGTGCAGAAAGTTGAAATAAGTAGTTCTCGTAACATGCAAAAATCAGCACATTCCTCAAACTGGGGAACTATCAAGAATGGGGTTCCACAAGGGTCAGTCTTGGGTCCTTTATTGTTCTTATTATATATTAATGACTTGCCATTCTATATTCATGAAGAGGCAAAGTTAGTTCTCTTTGCTGATGATACAAGTATAGTAATCACACCTGAGAAACAAGAATTAACTGATGAAATTGTCAATACCGTCTTTCAGAAAATTACTAAGTGGTTCCTTGTAAACGGACTCTCACTGAATTTTGATAAGACACAGTACATACAGTTCCGTACAGTGAATGGTATGACGCCATTAATAAATATAGACCTTAATCAGAAGCATATAGCTAAGGTAGAATATTCCAAATTTTTAGGTATGTCCATTGATGAGAGATTAAACTGGAAGAAACACATTGATGATCTACTGAAACGTTTGAGTTCAGCTACTTATGCAATAAGGGTCATTGCACATTTTGGTGATAAACATCTTAGTAAATTAGCTTACTACGCCTATTTTCACTCATTGCTTTCATATGGCATCATATTTTGGGGTAATTCATCACTGAGGAATAAAGTATTTATTGCACAAAAGCGTGTAATCAGAATAATAGCTGGAGTCCACCCAAGATCATCCTGCAGACATTTATTTAAGGATCTAGGGATATTCACAGTAGCTTCTCAGTATATATACTCTCTTATGAAATTTGTTATTAACAACCAAACCCAATTCAAAAGTAATAGCAGTGTGCATAACTACAATACTAGGAGAAAGGACGATCTTCACTATTCAAGATTAAATCTAACTTTGGCACAGAAAGGGATGAATTATACTGGCACTAAAGTCTTTGGTCACTTACCAAATAGCATCAAAAGTCTGACAGATAACCAACACGTATTTAAGAAGAAATTAAAAGAATTTCTGAATGACAGCTCCTTCTACTCCATAGAGGAATTTTTAGATATAAATTAAGAAAAGAAAAACAAAACAAAAATATTAAAAAAGTAAAAAAATAAAGAAAAACAAAAAAACATAAAAAAATAAAGTTGTTATATTAACTTAAGTATGTTGTTAAATTAACCTAATTATGTCATGTATTGGAAAATTCGACTCGTTCCACATCATTAGGAAATATCGTATTCATGATCCATGGAACTAGTATTAATCTAATCTAATCTAATCTGTCTTTCTTCAGGGCTCCAAATATATGGAAATCTCAGCGCAGTCGAAACAAGTTTGGCAACATGTAGACGGGTCCACACATTTCGCTGGAAGTCATTACACATCCTCCATTATGTTCCAATTCTCCTCCAGCGAATTCCGTATTTTTGAAGCCCCGAGGTAAGACATTCGTAGCCGAAAATCTGCTTCGGCCGAAGAGATGCACGCCAGGGTTCCGTAGGCAACCCAAAAATCTTTTCCACGACGGCACTCACCGTCTCGTCTCATAAAGGGATACATGCAGAACCAGTTATGGTTATTCTTTTGAAATAATAAACGGTTTACTTATTTTTCCCAGCATCTCGTTTTCATTTGACTGCTCCTTATAGGCTATGAACTGAATACTCGTGCAGAAAGGCCATTAATTCAGACGGAAATCGACAGCGCAGTGCGTTATTTGCTTTATCTGACTTGATAAACTGGTTCACCTATACACGGAGGATATAAGATATGCCACAGTAAAGAAGTTATCTACCACTTTGATTCAAGCGGCGAGATCCGTTGACTTTCCCTGTCCATGGGCTTGATACGTGATTACACGAAACGCAAATTTACTTTTTACCAACGTGACCTTCAGCAGAAGGGAAGAGCTTTCCGCTATTTGACGGGTAATGGGCCCCGAGAAAGTGGGGGGTAATGCGATAACGCAGTTACCGTTAATATAGACGACGAAAATTATCTTCGCTCGTGCGTGAAGTTCCTAACGGCACTTTTTTTGGTGGAGGTGGGGGCGTAACTAAAAGCACTTGGTTTAAAGGTACCATCAATTACTTAAAGGTTTGTGAAAGAACATCGTAGGAATGAATAGCATATTCAAGCACCGCGGAAATGAGGCGTACTTCAGCGCAACAGCTGCGCTTTTTCTGGCAGCGTGAGTCAAGAGGGAGAACTGAGCATTTCGAATAGGGGCGTCAAAGTTGGGAGTTGCTAATAGAAACGGATTTCGCCCATTTTACGTATGATGTGCTCCCCTGTGATTGTCAACATCTAGACCTACATCTTCACTTTGGTAATCACAGTGAAGAGCGAAGCGTAGGATTCTTTTTATCTTACCACATACCAAAGTTTCCTCCCGTAGCATTCACGAAAGGAGCGAGCGCAAAATGATTACTTTGTTCTCCTCTGTGCGAGCTGTTATTGTCTGGTCTCATCTCCACCGTCTCTACGGTATAGGCAGGGGATCACACATTTATTCCACCTACATTACGAAACTACCATTCCGGAACCTGGTTCAAATGGCTGTAAGTACTATGAGACTTGACATATGAGGTCATCAGTCCCCTAGAACGTAGAACTACCTAAACCTAACTAACCTAAGGACATCACACACATCCATGCCCGAAGCAGGATTCGAACCTGCTACCGTAGCAGCAGCACGTTCCAGACTGAAGCGCCTAGAACCGCTCGGTCACAGTGGCCGGCGCGGATCCTGGGTCACGTTAAAGCTGATATATTTGTAAGTTGCAGGGGCAACAAAATTTTCATATTCACTATTTTGTATGATTACTGACCGGCTTTAAAAATGTAAAATGCTGTCATAATCTACTGATTAAGAGATTTATTTTTATGTTAAAAGTTTAACACAGTGAGGCAAGTATTAGCGTTAGAAACTTTGTGCCTCGAGGCAAAGTAAGTCACGGCGTGCAATTGCCCGAAGTTTATTCATCCAGTATTAGCTTTACCACACTTTGCTGTGGCTCAGTCAGCTTAAATGGAAAAGAAAGAAAAGAAATAGCACACGTTTCTAATATGTATGGGAATTGGATATACGTCCTAATATCCTTCTCTCCTCCGCCTCTGTCCATCACTCCCTCCCCTTTCTTTATGCATCTCCTCCTAGTTCCCTTCTCTGTCCATTCCCTCCTTTCCGTTCTCTGTGTCCATTTCCTCTCCTCCCTCTATCCATTTCCTCTGTCCCCCCCCCTCCATCTATCAACTCGAGCCTTGTTTATTGTTACTGTCAAATTCAGATTCTATAGTAGTAACCTAATCAGAAGCCAGTAAGCCATTGTAAGGTTGCAGTTTTGTTTTTGCTTATTCTAGAATTCAGAACATCTGTGTGAGGTGAAATGAGAAGTTTCATGTCGCAAAATTTCTCAGCAAATTACAGCTTTTCACACAGTTTTCAACTCGCCAACATAAAGACAGCACAATGGATAATGCATCTTGCCAACACCAAAAAGTCAAATAAGTTCATACACAACAATGTTAAATATTAACTCTCTGAAATAACATTAATCCTAAGCACAATATTATGAAAGTTTAATTGGACGTTTCTTTACAAAATTGCTCCTACACATACATTATGATGTTTGGCAGTACTACGAAAATTGTCCGATTCCGGTTCAAAGTTCGGCACTTCAAATGGTTCTGAGCACTATGGGGCTCAACTGCTGTGGTCATCAGTCCCCTAGGACTTAGAACTGCTTAAACCTAACTAACCTAAGGACATCACACACATCCATGCCCGAGGCAAAATTCGAACCTGCGACCGTAGCAGTCGCACGGTTCCGGACTGCGCGCCTAGAACCGCGAGACCACCGCGGCCGGTAGTTCGGTACTGTTTAGGATGACAATCAAGTCTACGGTGGATGGTTAGTCAAGTGACAAATTTGAGCGCAAGATTACCTAAGGTTGCTCGAGTTTACTGTGGACCCAAGCTGGTCAACCAACAAAGTTTATTCCTCTGCACGCAGTGTCTACCTTAAGCTGTGACGTGCTGCTGTCTGCAGGGCAGCTCTCTCCCGCTGAGATTCCTACAAAACTAATCTGGCCTTTGCTGAACTTTCCAGTAGAAAACTTCCCTATGTTTCTCGTTATGCGAGAAAATATGTACTCAGCCCTAGTCTTAATACACTCCTGGAAATGGAAAAAAGAACACATTGACACCAGTGTGTCAGACCCACCATACTTGCTCCGGACACTGCGAGAGGGCTGTACAAGCAATGATCACACGAACGGCACAGCGGACACACCAGGAACTGCGGTGTTGGCCGTCGAATGGCGCTAGCTGCGCAGCATTTGTGCATCGCCGCCGTCAGTGTCAGCCAGTTTGCCGTGGCATACGGAGCTCCATCGCAGTCTTTAACACTGGTAGCATGCCGCGACAGCGTGGACGTGAACCGTATGTGCAGTTGACGGACTTTGAGCGAGGGCGTATAGTGGGCATGCGGGAGGCCGGGTGGACGTACCGCCGAATTGCTCAACACGTGGGGCGTGAGGTCTCCACAGTACATCGATGTTGTCGCCAGTGGTCGGCGGAAGGTGCACGTGCCCGTCGACCTGGGACCGGACCGCAGCGACGCACGGATGCACGCCAAGACCGTAGGATCCTACGCAGTGCCGTAGGGGACCGCACCGCCACTTCCCAGCAAATTAGGGACACTGTTGCTCCTGGGGTATCGGCGAGGACCATTCGCAACCGTCTCCATGAAGCTGGGCTACGGTCCCGCACACCTTTAGGCCGTCTTCCGCTCACGCCCCACCATCGTGCAGCCCGCCTCCAGTGATGTCGCGACAGGCGTGAATGGAGGGACGAATGGAGACGTGTCGTCTTCAGCGATGAGAGTCGCTTCTGCCTTGGTGCCAATGATGATCGTATGCGTGTTTGGCGCCGTGCAGGTGAGCGCCACAATCAGGACTGCATACGACCGAGGCACACAGGGCCAACACCTGGCATCATGGTGTGGGGAGCGATCTCCTAGACTGGCCGTACACCACTGGTGATCGTCGATAGGACACTGAATAGTGCACGGTACATCCAAACCGTCATCGAACCCATCGTTCTACCATTCCTAGACCGGCAAGGGAACTTGCTGTTCCAACAGGACAATGCACGTCCGCATGTATCCCGTGCCACCCAACGTGCTCTAGAAGGTGTAAGTCAACTACCCTGGCCAGCAAGATCTCCGGATCTGTCCCCCATTGAGCATGTTTGGGACTGGATGAAGCGTCGTCTCACGCGGTCTTCACGTCCAGCACGAACGCTGGTTCAACTGAGGCGCCAGGTGGAAATGGCATGGCAAGCCGTTCCACAGGACTACATCGAGCATCTCTACGATCGTCTCCATGGGAGAATAGTAGCCTGCATTGCTGCGAAAGGTGTATATACACTGTACTAGTTCCGACATTGTGCATGCTCTGTTGCCTGTGTCTATGTGCCTGTGGTTCTGTCAGTGTGATCATGTGATGTATCTGACCCCAGGAATGTGTCAATAAAGTTTCCCCTTCCTGGGACAATGAATTCACGGTGTTCTTATTTCAATTTCCAGGAGTGTATGTGGCAAGATACACGCGCATGGTTGGAGCAGTTCTTGCAAGAACCATTAACTAATTTGGCTGGTTCGTTTCTCCACAGTTGGAGCTAAACGTTGCTGCAGCTGATTCTTAGCTGGCGTGCAGCCACTGTGAACGCAGTGTCCACCCAAACTACTTCTGTGCATCGTATGGAGCGTTAAGCGCTCCGTTCTGCGCTTCACGGCAGTTCAGAGAAGAGTCCCCTAAAAATTCTCTCTCTTGTCCTACTCATGGCAGAACTGTATCCCTCCACTTGGGTTCCTCTTTCAAGTCACGACTTTTTTTTCTCGGCCAACAGGAGCGTTCCTCTTATTTTGTAGAGACTCTCACTACCAATCACAATGTCCCTTCTATCTAACTGCATCGAAACTTCAGTATTTTTCTCTTTCCTAGTGCGTTTCCGCCAATCGGACGTTTTGTGCCCGTTCTAGACGCCTAAAGCACATTGACCTTTCTGTGTGTCACACTCTGTAGATGAAAATGCGTCACTCTTTTGTTCCTTTCCAGTTTTCTAAAGCTTCTTCTCTGCCCAGCGCAGATGCTCCACTACAGGCGGTCCTCCGGCTTGAATCACCTGACCCGGGGTTGCTGTCCTCCTTCCCGCCACCCCATTAAGTGGTTTCCATCGTAACTTCCACAGCGCGGCTTCGCTACGCCATTGTGGAGCTAGCTCTTCAAAACTAAAAGTGACTCGACTCGCGTTACCTGTTCTACCTTCCACTCAAAGACGTGCATTGTATAGGAATGGTGTGTTAATTACCGTTGATTGATTGTCATCCCTTTTTGCATTACATATTGATAGGCAAATGTTCTCATAACTGCCGATTTACGTTAGGTGTCATCTTCACCTTCTCATTGCGATTTGTAAAGGTCTCGTGTAAGGTGCAAATCTGACCATTTATTCTGCCACCTTACACCATAAATTCAACTTTTCTATTTGCTAAGAACGTAGAACGTTTCACTATGGTGTATATATATATAAAGTATGTAGTCTACATGTGCCTAAACTTTTATTAAAGTAAAGTGCAAAAAATCAGAATTAAGTCGTAAAGGCACATTTACATGTATGAACAAACACACATTTAAATTTTTATTTATGTTGATATGAGAATGAGAGCACATAGCGACTTGCAACACACTTTACACGTAATTTTAAACTTTTCGAAACTTTTTTTCGCCGACGTTCCTCCCTCCACAAACAGACGGAAGAAAAAATGTGAATCACTTATTGCATTTCAGTTGTTCTTGCAGTACGACCAGAGCATCGCTCATGAAGTCTTAATTTGGTAATTCTATACTGCCATATCTATTCGCAACATACTATGGATACAGTGTCCACATATGTCACTGAACGTACCTGCAAAAGTATATCATTCTACTACACATAATTCAGGAGGTATGAGGTCGTAGACATTGAGATGCGTGCCAAACCAGCTTTTGCTTAAAGTCTAGCCCAAATCACCCATTTTGTATTCATCCACTATTTCACAATGAGAACACTTAATGACTTTCAACGAACTTCAGGCATAATTGAAACTCTTTCCTTAACTTTTTCTCGTTTAGATAGATTTAACATTTAACACATTAACTCATTTCCAAAGTAACCGTGCGTTTTTAGCTGTTTTAAACACGAGAGTTTGGTTCTTTAAAGAAACGAGGACTTACTAGTACTTCTAGAATGACGAAAGGTTTTGTCACCGTTGCCCAAGATTGGCTTTTAACCAATTTGTGTGGCTACGCGGTACCGTCTAAGTTGTGCGACTGGATTGGTGACTTCCCATCAGAAAGGCCACAGTTCGTAGTAACTGATGGGAAGTCATGGAGGAAAACAGAAATGATACCTGGTGTTCTGCAAGGAAGTATCATACACCCTCTGATGTTCCTCACCTACACTCAAGCGCCAAAGAAACTGGTACAGGCATGCGTGTTCAAATGCAGAGAAATGTAAACAGGCAGAGTGCGGCGCTGCAGTCGGCAACACCTATATAAGACAACAAGTGTCTGGCGCAGTTGTTAGAGTTTGAACGTGGTGTTATAGTCGACGTAGGAACGATGGAACATAGCATCTCCGAGGTAGCGATGAAGTGGGGATTTTCCTGTGCGACTATTTCACGAGTGTGGCGTGAATATCAGGAATCCGGTAAAACATAAAATCTCCGACATCCCTGTGGCCGGAAAAAGATCCAGCAAGAACGCGATCGACGACGACTGAATAGAATCTCTCAACGTGATCGAAGTGCAACCCTTCCGCAAACTGCTATAGATTTCAGTGCTGGGGCATCAACAAGTGTCAGTGTGCGAATCATTCAACCAAACAACATCGATATGGACTTTCGTGTTGGCTCACTCGTGTACCCTTGGTGACTGCGCTACACAAAGCTTCATGCCTCACCTGGGCTCTTCAGCACCGACATTGGACTGTTGATGACTGGAAACATGTCACTTGATCGGACGAGTCTCATTTCAAACTGTCTTGAGCGGGTGGATGTGTACGTGTTCTACTGTTTTGACTTGGGCGCGTATGATCCTAGTTCTGTTTTGCGCGCCAGAAAAAAAAGTCCTGAGTCCATGGATCCCGCATGTCAGCAGGGGACTGTTCAAGCTGCTGAAGGCTCTGTAATGGTATAGGGCGTATGCAGTTGGAGTGATATGGGACTGCTGATACGTCTAGATACGACTCTGACAGGTGACACGTACGTAAGCATCATATCTGATTACCTGCACCCATTCATGTTCATTGTGCATTCCGACGGTCTTGGGAAATTCCAGCAGGGCAATTCGACACCCCACATGTCCAGCATTGCAACAGAGTGGCTTCAGGAGCACTGTTCTGAATCTAAACAGTTCCGGTGGCCACAAAACTCCTCAGACATGAACATTATTGAACATATCTGGGATGCCTTTCAACGTGCTGTTCAGAAGAGATCTTCGCCCCCTTGAACTCTTACGGATTTGTGGACAGCCCTGCAGGATTCATGGAGTCAATTCCAGCACTTCTCCAGACATCAGTCGAGTCCATGCCACGTCGTGTTGCGGCACTTCTGCGTACTTGCAGGGGCCCTACACGGTATTAGCCAGGTGTACCAGTTTCTTTGGCTCTTCAGTGCGTATAAACGATTTAGGAGACAATCTGAGCAGCCCTCTTAGATTGTTTGTAGGAGATACTGTAGTCATTACAAGACCAAATCAGTTGCAAAATTATTTAGATAAGTTGTCTGTGTGGCGCGGAAAGAGGCTATATCCTGGCAGACCTATATTTTTGGCGCTAGGATTCAGATTGTCATTTAAAATGTTGATATACATATGGTGATCGATTGTACCTTTTATGAAATGTAATTTTCCAACACCTGTAGCACTCACACAGCCCCACACCATCAGGGAGCCACCACTGCGTTTAACCGTTGCCACAATATTGCGTAGGAACATCTCCACATTCCTCTTACGCCACACCATTCGCCTGGCATCCGACCCGAATACGTTATATTTACTCTCATCTGAAAATATTACTCTATTCTAGAAGTCTTCCTTTTTGAATCTACAGGGTGATTCAAAAAGAATACCACAACTTTAGGAATTTAAAACTCTGCAACGACAAAAGGCAGAGCTAAGCACTATCTGTCGGCGAATTAAGGGAGCTATAAAGTTTCATTTAGTTGTACATTTGTTCGCTTGAGGCGCTGTTGACTAGGCGTCAGCGTCAGTTGATGCTAAGATGGCGACCGCTCAACAGAAAGCTTTTTGTGTTATTGAGTACGGCAGAAGTGAATCGACGACAGTTGTTCAGCGTGCATTTCGAACGAAGTATGGTGTTAAACCTCCTGATAGGTGGTGCATTAAACGTTGGTATAAACAGTTTACAGAGAATGGGTGTTTGTGCAAAGGGAAACGTTCTGGACGGCCGAGAACGAGTGATGAAAATGTAGCACGCATCCAGCAAGCATTTGTACGCAGCCCAGGAAAATCGACTCGCAGAGCTAGCAGAGAGCTGCAAATTCCACAATCAACTGTATGGAGAGTCCTACGAAAAAGGTTAGTTATGAAACCTTATCGTCTGAAATTGGTTCAAGCACTGTCTGCAGCTGATAACATTAAAAGAATGGATTTCTGTGATTTTATCCTTGCTCAAATGGAAACAGATGAATCTTTCATTTCAAAGATTGTGTTTAGTGATGAAGCAACTTTCTACACTAACGGGAAAGTCAACCGTCACAATGTCTGTATATGGGGCACTGAGAATCCGTGGGAAACAACTCAGTTTGAACGTGACTCGCCTAAGGTGAACGTTTTCTGTGCCATTTCAGCCAATAAAGTTTTTGGTCCCTTTTTCTTCGAAGGTGCTACTGTAACTGGACTACAGTATCTGGAGGTGTTAGAGAATTGGGTGTTCCCTGAGCTCGAACAAGAAGCAGAACAATTCATATTTCAGCAGGATGGAGTGCCACCACATTGGCACTTACCTGTCCGTAACTACCTGAACGTCAACTACCCGAGGCGAAGGATCGGCCGCCAGGCAGCCCGTGACAGAGCACTTCATCACTGGCCTCCAAGAAGCCCTGATCTTACCCCCTGCGATTTTTTCTTATGGGGGTATGTTAAGGATATGGCGTTTCGGCCACCTCTCCCAGCCACCATTGATGATTTGAAACGAGAAATAACAGCAGCTATCCAAACTGTTACGCCAGATATGCTACAGAGAGTGTGGAACGAGTTGGAGTATCGGGTTGATATTGCTCGAGTGTCTGGAGGGGGCCATATTGAACATCTCTGAACTTGTTTTTGAGTGAAAAAAACCTTTTTAAATACTCTTTGTAATGATGTATAACAGAAGGTTATATTATGTTTCTTTCATTAAATACACATTTTTAAAGTTGTGGTATTCTTTTTGAATCACCCTGTATATTCCGTCGAAAAATGAAGACATTTCATTCGATTCTGTTCACTGAACAAAAATTTCTTGCGCGCTAACCAGCCGTGATACCCATATGTTTGGAAGGTATTTCTGATTGTGTTGGCACGCACCTTCTTTCCCCTGGACTAACTCCCCAGCCAACTTAGGAGCGCTGACGTTATCTTTCTTCTTCATTTCCCTCATGATAAATCTTACGCCAACATCAGTCAAAGTGTGACGGCGTCCGGTACGTGACTGATTTCTTAATGATTTTGTTGCGCAAAATCTAGTATCGACTCAACCGTCGGTCTAGGTCTGCCCACTACTTTAGTAATCTCATGAGAAGATTTGCACTCATTATGGAAGCACAGAGTAAGTTTCGTTTCGATCAGCGTCGTCTCACTACCCTCACGGCCCATGGCGCTAATTGCACTGTACCGGCGCCGTTCAGAACCACAACAGGCGATAGGGTGGGGCCGCGCACTGTTGACTCCAGTATGTGGCGTGGGTCAGCGTTATACACTCCTGGAAATGGAAAAAAGAACACATTGACACCGGTGTGTCAGACCCACCATACTTGCTCCGGACACTGCGAGAGGGCTGTACAAGCAATGATCACACGCACGGCACAGCGGACACACCAGGAACCGCGGTGTTGGACGTCGAATGGCGCTAGCTGCGCAGCATTTGTGCACCGCCGCCGTCAGTGTCAGCCAGTTTGCCGTGGCATACGGAGCTCCATCGCAGTCTTTAACACTGGTAGCATGCCGCGACAGCGTGGACCTGAACCGTATGTGCAGCTGACGGACTTTGAGCGAGGGCGTATAGTGGGCATGCGGGAGGCCGGGTGGACGTACCGCCGAATTGCTCAACACGTGGGGCGTGAGGTCTCCACAGTACATCGATGTTGTCGCCAGTGGTCGGCGGAAGGTGCACGTGCCCGTCGACCTGGGACCGGACCGCAGCGACGCACGGATGCACGCCAAGACCGTAGGATCCTACGCAGTGCCGTAGGGGACCGCACCGCCACTTCCCAGCAAATTAGGGACACTGTTGCTCCTGGGGTATCGGCGAGGACCATTCGCAACCGTCTCCATGAAGCTGGGCTACGGTCCCGCACACCGTTAGGCCGTCTTCCGCTCACGCCCCAACATCGTGCAGCCCGCCTCCAGTGATGTCGCGACAGGCGTGAATGGAGGGACGAATGGAGACGTGTCGTCTTCAGCGATGAGAGTCGCTTCTGCCTTGGTGCCAATGATGGTCGTATGCGTGTTTGGCGCCGTGCAGGTGAGCGCCACAATCAGGACTGCATACGACCGAGGCACACAGGGCCAACACCCGGCATCATGGTGTGGGGAGCGATCTCCTAGACTGGCCGTACACCACTGGTGATCGTCGAGGTGACACTGAATAATGCACGGTACATCCAAATCGTCATCGAACCCATCGTTCTACCATTCCTAGACCGGCAAGGGAACTTGCTGTTCCAACAGGACAATGCACGTCCGCATATATCCCGTGCCACCCAACGTGCTCTAGAAGGTGTACGTCAACTACCCTGGCCAGCAAGATCTCCGGATCTGTCCCCCATTGAGCATGTTTGGGACTGGATGAAGCGTCGTCTCACGCGGTCTGCACGTCCAGCACGAACGCTGGTCCAACTGAGGCGCCAGGTGGAAATGGCATGGCAAGCCGTTCCACAGGACTACATCCAGCATCTCTACGATCGTCTCCATGGGAGAATAGTAGCCTGCATTGCTGCGAAAGGTGTATATACACTGTACTAGTGCCGACATTGTGCATGCTCTGTTGCCAGTGTCTATGTGCCTGTGGTTCTGTCAGTGTGATCATGTGATGTATCTGACCCCAGGAATGTGTCAATAAAGTTTCCCCTTCCTGGGACAATGAATTCACGGTGTTCTTATTTCAATTTCCAGGAGTGTAGTTTAATCACTGCGGGCAGAATTTCGGCATGCTCAGACGGTGGACGAATACTTTATGAACTAGCGCTTGTATTGTTGTTGTTGTTGTTGTTGTTGTTATTTTGGTCTTCAGTCCAGAGACGGGTTTGATGCAGTTCTCCATGCAACTCTATCCTCTGCAAGCTTCTTCATCTCCCAGTACTTACTGCAACCTACATCATTCTGAATCTGCTTAGTGTATTCATCTCTTGGTCTCCCTCTACGACTTTTACCCTCCACGCTGCCCTACAATGCTACATTTGTGATCCCTTGATGCCTCAGAACATGTCCTACCAACCGGTCCCTCCTTCTTGTCAAGCTGTGCCACAAACTCCTCTTCTCCCCAATCCTATTCAGTACCTCCTCATTAGTTATGTGCTCTACCCATCTAATCTTCAGCATTCTTCTGTAACACCACATTTCGAAAGCTTCTATTCTCTTCTTGTCTAAACTATTTATCGTCCATGTTTCACTTCCATACATGGCTAACCTCCGTACAAATACTTTCAGAAACGACTTACCGACACTTAAATCTGTAATCGATGTTAACAAATTTGTCTTCTTCAGAAACGCTTTCCTTGCCATTGCCAGTCTACATTTTATATCCTCTCTACTTCGACCATCATCAGTTGTTTTCCTCCCCAAATAGCAAAACTCCTTTACTACTTTAAGTGTCAAATTTCCTAATCTAATTCCCTCAGCATCACCCGACGTAATTCGACTACATTACATTATCCTCGTTTTACTTTTGTTGATGTTCATCTTATATCCTCCTTTCAAGACACTGTCCATTCCGTTCAGCTGCTCTTCCAAGTCCTTTGCTGTCTGTGACAGAATTACAATGTCATCGGCGAACCTCAAAGTTTTTATTTCTTCTCCATGGATTTTAATTCCTACTCCGAATTTTTCTTTCGTTTCCTTTACTGATTGCTCAATATACGGATTGAATAACATCGGGGAGAGGCTACAACCCTGTCTCACTCCCTTCCCAACCACTGCTTCCCTTTCCTGTCCCTCGACTCTTGTAACTGCCATCTGGTTTCTGTACAAATTGTAAATAGCCTTTCGCTCCCTGTATTTTACCCCTGCCACCTTTAGAGTTTGAAACACAGTATTCCTGTCAACATTGTCAAAAGCTTTCTCTGAGTCTACAAACGCTAGAAACGTAGGTTTGCCTTTCCTTAATCTTTCTTCTAAGATAAGTCGCAAGGTCAGTACTGCCTCACGTGTTCCAATATTTCTACGGAATCCAAACTGATCTTCCCCGAGGTCGGCTTCTACCTGTTTTACATTCGTCTGTAAAGAATTTGTCTAAGTATTTTGCAGCTGTGACTTATTAAACTGATAGTTCGGTAATTTTCACATATGTCAACACCTGCTTTCTTTGGGATTGGAATTATTACATTCTTCTTGAAGTCTGAGGGTATTTCGCCTGTCTCATACATCTTGCTCACCAGATGGTAGAGTTTTGTCAGGACTGGCTCTCCGAAGGCTGTCAGTAGTTCTAATGGAATGTTGTCTACTCCCAGGGCCTTGTTTCAGCTCAGGTCTTTCAGTGCTCTGTCAAACTGTTCACACAGTATCATATCTTTCATTTCATCTTCCTCTATGTCCTCTTCCATTTCCATAACATTGTCCTCAAGTACATCACCATTATATAGACCCTCTATATACACCTTCCACCTTTCTGCTTTCCCTTCTTTGCTTAGAACTGGGTTCCCATCTGAGCTCTTGATATTCATGCAAGTGGTTCTCTTTTCTCCAAATGTCTCTTCAATTTTCCTATAGGCAGTATCTATCTTACCCGTAGTGAGATAAGCCTCTACATCCTTGCATTTGTCTTCTAGCCATCCCTGCTTAGCCATTTTGCACTTCCCGTCGATCTCATTTTTGAGATGTTTGTATTCCTTTTTGCGTGTTTCATTTACTGCATTTCTATATTTTCTCCTTTCATCAATTAAATTCAATATTTCTTCTGTTACCCAAGGATTACTAGTAGCCCTCGTCTTTTTACCTACTTGATCCTCTGCTGCCTTCACTACTTCATCCCTCAGAGCTACCCATTCTTCGTCTACTGCATTTCTTTCCCCCATTGCCGTCAATTGATCCCTTATGCTTTCCCTGAAACTCTGTACAACCTCTGGTTTAGTCAGTTTATCCAAGTCCCATCTCTTGTATTACATTTTCTATTTTGTTTACCTTGCTGCCGATTTGAATGTATTTCTTTCCTTGCTTTTCAACAAAAATGACTTACCGAGGTACTTTTTGCATAACTGGGTCTTTCGATTTTGTATATATTTCTTTTCATGTTACAGAGACTTTGTTTTCTAAAAGGTATGCAGCTAGACGAATACTTTTTGGACTCACTGTAGGTCTTTATTTTGGAACTCGGTAGGCCTGCGTGTTTTTAGAATATCATGGCTTCCTTTGGGGCGATGGTGCGGGGTCTCATCCATCACGGCTGTTTGTCTCGTAAGTGAGTCGTTTGAGGCTTCAGCGGCTACAGGGCTTCACTTTGCCGGGCGGACGGCAGAGCCGACGACAAAGAAAGACGTCACAATTGTCGCGCATGCGCACGCCGAGCGGGAGCCATTGCCTGCAATCAGGGTGGGGTGCAGTGTTTAGACTTGCAAAGAGGCCGCCCAACCGGCTGGGATTACTTCTTTTGTGCGGCCGTCGCTTTGAGTCGGTCTCTGTCCTCCTCCGCTGGCTGTGTCGGCAGACGGCTCAGATGAGGCAGCCGTTCAGACGGGCAAGAGGGCGCTTCGCTTCGCGCTATCCGCGTTCTTCAGCCAGCACAGCTGATGGCGTTGTACGACTACCGGATGCAGAGAGCGTCGAGGGACTCCTTTCTTTTATCTCGCCTACAGCATTCGAATCGCATCTGTCATCGCCTTGAGTCAAAAGAAACGTGTCACCATCTCTTACCGCACGGAAAGTAGCTTCCACTTTCGGTAACTATTCGTTTGAAGGGAGTTACTGACAGAGTGCTCTGAGAAAAGGTGTGTAAAGGATAGCGCAGCTGGAGTTGTCAGAGAAAGCGAGGTCGGACGCCGGATGGAAATTTCTGTCAGTACCCACCGGATGATCTAAAAGTCAGTATAAATTTGATAACTTAATAAACCATGGAATAATGTAGATAGAGAGGTAAAAATTGACACACATGCTGGGAATGACATGGGGTTTTATTACAACAACAACAAAAAAAGAACAATGTTCACAAAATGTCCGACAGATGGCGCTGGAGAGCTACCGTGACGGTGAGAGGTACGCCGATATGTTACAGAATCGCATCATCCCCAGCCGGACTGATAAACAATTGCTGGAAAGTACGATGTTTATGCAGGATGGCGCTCCACCCCATATTGCTAGACGCGTGAAAGATCTCTTGCGCGCGGCGTTTGGTGATGATCGTGTGCTCAGCCGCCACTTTCGTCATGCTTGGCCTCCCAAGTCCCCAGAGCTGAGTCCGCGCGATTACTGGCTGTGGGGTTACCTGAAGTCGCAAGTGTATCGTGGTCGACCGACATCTCTAGCGATGCTGAAAGACAACATCCGACGCCAATGCCTCACCATAACTCCGGACATGCTTTACAGTGCTGTTCACAATATTATTCCTCGACTACAGCTATTGTTGAGTAATGATGGTGGACATATTGAGCATTTCCTGTAAAGAACATGATCTTAGCTTTGTCTTACTTTGTTATGCTAATTATTGCTATTCTGATCAGATGAAGCGCCATCTGTCTGACATTTTTTGAACTTTTGTATTTTTTTGGTTCTAATAAAACCCCATGTCATTCCAAGCATGCGTGTCAATTTGTACCTCTCTATCTACATTATTCCGTGATTTATTCAGTTTTCAAATTTATACTGACTTTTTGATCACCCGGTACATTGTACGGGAACGCAGGATGGGCGACACCATGGAGAGGCAACTGCAGCAAGCGACGAAGCAACGTCCTCTTCTCCACGTTGTTCCAGAATGAACAGCGAATACGTTTCACGTAATACAAGTGCCATGAAAACGTAAACAAAACTGAGCTGTCCTACATAGTAGCCCACATGAATAACTCGTTCTTCCAGGTCGTATGCAGTTAACATTTATTTTAATTTCACACTGATGGCTCTCGATCTTCCATCATGATCGAGTCCATCAACATGAGGTGACAAATATAAGGTAGCCAAGGAGGTGGAAACGTTGGTTCTACTATGCCAAGATTGCTTGGTAACTACAACAGGAAAACACAATTAATTAGCAGGAGTACAAAGTAAGGAAGTATTTATTACTTAACTTTGCTGTAATCCATGATCAGTTGGTTGTCAGTTGTAGAAGACGCGACTAGACTAAGCGTCTGTAGAATGACATGATTTACAAGTCACAAATCTTGTGGTGACGAACTAATCTCTCGTAATCTTGAATGTCGAGTCGGGTGAATTTGCAGACTAACTTGGAACTGAGATACAGAGACTTGACGGCAGCAATGACAGCTCCAGGCCATGACTAACATCGGCGCTGGTTGACCACTGAGCGCGGCTACGAACTGTAGACCGGCACAACTGCACTACTCTCCTGTTGCACAATGAAGTGGCCTCGCGGCGAGCATAAGTACTGCGACTGGCTGTTCTTCTGTTCCGTTTATCGAGAGAATCGCATCCGGCGGATCGATCTCTCAGGCGGCGGTCTGGTCGTATGACTGACGGCATCACACACACCAAATTAGTGTTTTTTTTCCCTCCATTTAGGGATTGATCGATGAGAGGATACGGAACATTAAAAGGTCTAATGAACGTATGTCCGGAAATGCATAGTTTCCATGCTAGAGGTCATTTATTCAATCATACATTGTTACAGAGACTGCGTTCTAATACCCGCTGTACCATGCAGCCACATGCTGTGTGTTGAAAATGGTTTACATGTGCCTCAAAGCATGGGTGTACTGTATGCGCCGTATCATGTTCTGTCTCACACGTTCACATCGATCAGGCTGCATCCGAACAGTGTCAAAGGCGGCATGAATAAGCTGTTCCATTGTCTCCACATCTGGAATGGGCTCTGCATACACGATACTTTTGAGATGGCCCCATAACCAGAGATCGCACGGGTTGACATCCGGTGAACGAGCAGGCCATGCAAGTAGACCGCCTCGTCCGATTCATCGACCAGGGAAGACACAATTGAGATGCATCCGGAAGTTAACGGCGAAGTGGGCTGGAGCACCATCATGTAGCAGCCACATAACCCTTCGAATCATCAGAGGAACTTCTTCCAGCGGGGGAGGCAAAGTCACTCCAAGAAATGCAGATAGTTCTGGCTCGTTAGGCGAAGTAGAAGGAAGACTGGTCCCAAATATACGGTCTCCAGTTATCCCGGCGCTCAGATTCAGGCTTCACCGCTGCCGATGGTTGGCTGTCACCAAACCATGTGGGTTCTGCATGACCGTTATGAAACTTAGAAGATATCACTCCGCGTAAAGGTGGCCTCATCAGTGAATAGGATCGATGACACAAATCCCAGATTGTCCGGTGAAGAAACCAGTGGCAAAACTGCTCCCCATGTGGGAAGTCTGTAGCTAAGTGATAAGGGTAGTAACAACTGTAACACACTGTCGTCTGGCGTACCCTGTACTGGTGGGCCAACTGCCTGGTACTAACACGGCGGTCACCTTCGGCAGTGTTAATCACATTTTTCTCCAAGTCTGGTGTCCGAACATTTTAGGTGCGACCTTTATGATGTCCTGCTTCCTGAAACGACCCTGTCTCAGACAAACGGCAAAACACTGTTGAAATCACTGAATGCTGAGGTGGTTGTTGGAGAGGATGGGGCTCCTGATACAACCTTGCTGCCCGCCGCCCGTTGCCATTTCCCTTTTCTAAAGACTAGAAAGTAGCACAGGTCACACCAATATTCAATAAACGAAATAGGAGTAACCCATTGAATTACAGACCCATATCACTGACCTCAATTGGCAGTAGTATTTTGGAGCATATACTGTACTCGAACACTATGAATCACCTTGAAGAAAATGACTTATTGATACATAGCCAACTCGGATTCAGAAAAGATCGTTCTTGTGCCACATAGCTCTTTATTCCCATGAAGTAATGAGTGCTGTCGACAAGGGATCTCAGATCGATTCCATATTCCTAGATTCGCGGAAGGCTTTTGATACCGTTCCTCACAAGCGATTATTAAATTGCGCGCATATGGAGTATCGCCTCAGTTGTGTGACTGGATTCGTTATTTCCTCTGAGAGTGGTCACAGTTCGTAGTGATAGACGGTGAATCGTCGAGTAGAACAGAAGTTATATCTGGCTTTCCTGCCAGGTAGCTTCATAGGCCCTCTGCTGTTCCTGATTTACATAAATGATCTAGGTGATAATCTGAGCAGCCCGCTTAGATTGTTTGCAGATGACGCTAAAATTTTCCGTACAGTAAAATAGACGATCAATTCCAATTACAAAATTATCTAGACACAATTTTTGTGTGGTGCGAAAAGTGGTAATTAGCACTAAACAGAGAAAAGTGCGAGGTCATCCACATGGGTACTAAAAGAAATCGGATAAATTTTGATTATACGATAAATCGCACAAATCTAAGGACTGTCAATTCGACTAAATACCTAGGAATTACAGTTACGAACAACTTAAATTGGAAAGACCACATAGATAATATTGTGGGGAAGGCGAAACAAAGACTGCGCTTTGTTGGCAGAACACGTAGAAGATGCGACAAACCCACTAAAGAGACAGCCTACATTACACTTGTCCGTCCTCTGCTGGAATATTGCCTTACCACGTAGGATTGACGGAGGTCATAGAAAAAGTGCAAAGAAGGGCAGCTCGTTTCGTGTTATCGCACAATTGGGGTGAGAGTGTCACTGATATGATACGCGAGTTGGGGTGGCAGTCACTGAAACAAAGGCGGTTTTCTCTGCAGCTAGATGTATTTACGAAATTTCAATCAGCAACTTTCTCTTCCTAATGCGAAAATATTTTGTTGACACCCACCTACTTAGGGAGAAATGATCATCATAATAAAATAAGAGAAATCAGAGCTCGAACGGAAAGATTTAGGAGTTGCTTTTTCCCACGCGCCATTCGAGAGTGGAATGGTAGAGAAGTAGTATGAAAATGGTTTGATGAACCCTCTGCCAGGCACTTGAGTGTGAATTGCAGAGTAACCATGTAGATAGATGCAGATGAGGTAAACACCACGTCGGCAAGCTCTCAACTCGAATACGAAACCTTTGTGTACAATGCTGTAACACATCCACTACAAGGCCAATCAGCAAGAGGTGAATCGGACACAACATTACCAATTACCAGGAGTGGGCGCTAGGGCGTGACGCGTGAGGAGCGACCACCCTCTAGGAGGAAACCACGCATACTGTAACTGTGACTCCGTGGAGTAGACCGTATTAGACCGCAGTCTCTGTAACGGAGTATGACTGAATAAATGGCCTCTAGCATGGAAACCATGCGTTTCCCGACGTAAGTTCATTACACATTTTTGTTCCGACTTCTCTCATCGATCAGTCCCTGGAGTTCATACACAGTGGAAAAAATTTATAAGGGGTGAACAAAAAGTTTCCGTCTGAAGACGGTACAGTCCAGAATCGGTATGCCAATCAGACACAACTGCCGTGAGTAACGAGGCATCGTCCCACCGACGCACGATGTTGACGATATCTGAACACCGTCTCCTGTTGCGTGAAGTAGTCTGCATATCTTCGTCCAACAGGAATAGTCGACCATTCAAGACCTTTTTTAAGTGGGCGAAGGCGTGATAGTCGGATGGGGAGAGATCAGGACTATAGCAGGAGTGCTGGAATGTCTCTACATCTACATGGTTACTCTGAAATTCACACTTAAGTGCCAGGTGAACCATTTTCATACTAGTTCTCTACCATTCCACTCTCGAATGGCGCGTGGGAAAAAGGAACACCTAAATCTTTCCGTTCGAGCTCTGATTTCTCTTATTTTATTATGATGATCATTTCTCCCTATGTAGGTGGGTGTCAACAAAACATTTTCGCATTCGGAAGAGAAAGTTGATGATTGAAATTTCGTAAGTAGTTCTCGCCGCAAAGAAGACTGCCATTGTTTTAGTGACTGCCAGCCCAACTCGCGTGTCATATCAGTGACACTATCACCCCCATTGCACGATAACACGAAACGAGTTGCCCTTCTTTGCACTTTTTCGATGTCCCCCGTCAATCCTACCTGGTAAGGATCCCACACCGCGCAGCAATATTCCAGCAGAGAACGGACAAGTGTAATGTAGGCTGTCTCATTAGTGGGTTTGTCGCATCTTCTAAGTGTTCTGCCAACAAAACGCAGTCTTTGTTTCGCCTTCCCCACAATATTAATGGTTCAAATGGCTATGAGCACTATGGGACTCAACTGCTGAGGTCATTAGTCCCCTAGAACTTAGAACTAGTTAAACCTAACTAACCTAAGGACATCACAAACATCCATGCCCGAGGCAGGATTCGAATCTGCGACCGTAACGGTCGCGCGGTTCCAGACTGAAGCGCCTAGAACCGCTCGGCCACAACAGCCGGCCCCACAATATTATCTATGTCGTCTTTCCAATTTAAGTTGCTCGTAATTGTAATTCCTAGGTATTTAGTCGAATTGACAGCCCTTACATTTGTGCGATTTATCATATACCCTAGATTCATCTGATTTCTTTTAGTACCCATGTGGATGACCTCGCACTTTTCTTTGTTTAGCGCCAATTGCCACTTATCGCACCACACAGAAATTCTCTCTAGATCATTTTGTAATTGGAACTGATCGTCTGATGATTTTACTACATGGTAAATTACAGCGTCATCTGCAAATAATCTAAGGGGGCTGCACAAATTATCACCTAGATCATTTATGTAAATCAATATCAGCAGAGGGCCAATGACACTACCCCGTGGAACGCCAGATATCACATATCACTTCTGTTCTACTCGATGATTTAGCGTCCATCACTACGAACTGTGACATCTCCGAGAGGAAATCACGAATCCAGTCACACAACTGAGACGGTACTCTATATGCACGCAATTCCCCCACTTGATTTGGCGTAACTTTTGCTGGCCTCCCAGATCGACCTGTGTGTCGTGTCGAATCGCCATCAGGACGGAACTTGGCGCACCATTCCACAACAGCAGTTTTCTAGAGACAGTCTACCCCATCCACATTCCTCATTCTCCGATGGATGTTCACCAGTGTTTTCCCTTCAGCAAGGAAAAGAAAAAAAGAATAATAGCACATTGGTCCTGTTTGGACGCATTTGGTAATAACGTCGCCATAGTTCACTTTTCCACTTTTGTTTGTTTTGTTTTGCTTTAGGGTGCAAAAAACAAGTGGGTTCATACGCGCTCAAGTCAAAACTATAGAAAACGAACAAAGGGAGGAGTTAAACGACTACGTCAGTCCCAATGGACAGAATAGAAGACAGCTAAAATCAGACACGTGGAAAAAGGGCTAAAAAAACATGCAGAAATAGAAGTCCAAAACCAAAAATTAAATAGGCTTCGCCAATGTACCCACACGGGAAAGAGACTAATCCCTTGCCTACATGTTGGTGCTTATATGCCAGCATCAAAGTTGTGCTGTCTTGCGTATACTGCCGGCCGTTGTGGCCGAGCGGGTGTGGCCGAGCGGTTCTAGGCGCTTCAGTCTGGGGGAACTGCGCGACCGCTACGGTCGCAGTTTCCAATCCTGCCTCGGGCATGGATGTGTGTGATGTCCTTAGGTTAGTAAGGTTTAAGTAGTTCTATGTTCTAGGGTACTGATGACCTCAGATGTTATGTCCCATAATCCTCAGAGCCATTTGAACCATTTTTGTTGCGTATACTCTGCAACAACGCCCTCAAACTGAAATTTCTTGATCGCTCCTTACATATAAGGATACAAAACAAATTGTCCTTCGTTGTCATGGGTACAAAGCAAACAAATTAATGAAATTATAATGAAATCCAGACCTTTAGCTGCTTACAGGCTTTGATAAATATCAATGGGGATTTCATTATAATATCATTCTTCGAGAGCTGCAAGATCACCAATGGTATCTGTACAGATACCAGCTTCATGAACGAATAAATAGTCTATAAACCAATCGATTATAAGTTTCAAAGAAAAAATGACGGTGGCAGGAGTCACAGAACAATTCTTGCCATCAGTTACCTCTGCCACCTGTTAGTGGAGTCCGAACAATCAAAGTCCTTTCGGCCGGTGAGTGCCGGCAACTACAGCTGACAGTCCAAGTTTCACTTAAGAATACGTTTTAGAGCACTGGTCCCACGGGAGGCCCAGTTGGAGGAGGCGAAGTTCCCTGGCCGACGTTTGGTCACTTGTAATGGCCGCGGTGAGCTATCTTTCAGATTGGACTGCTGCTGGAAACGCGAATTGTAGATACTGATGGTCGATCTGAGTCAGAACTCCTTGCTGTGGTTGAGCGAACTGCACTGCCAGAGTATGGCCGGGCGCCGAACTGAACACACACCCAGGGGGAGTGGTATCTCCTCGATACTCGGTTGGCACGTGTTTTCAGAGGCAAAGTGGCTCTTCTCCCCATGGCGCTGTCCGGGATGCAGGCGCCGCACGTCTCGTAACTGGTATGTCTCGTGCTGAAGTTAGAGCCACACTTCTCCATGGCGCTAGCTACAAAGGTTGATATTTTTAAAAATAGTGAGAATCCGATATATTGATATTTAGCATAATAACATGTTTAGCCCTCGATATATCAAAAATATTATCGATATGTCGGTGTGCCGACGATTAAAGTGCCGACGATTAAAGTGCTGACGATTAAAGTGCCGACGATTAAAGTGCCGACGATTAAAGTGCAGACGATGAAAGTGCCGACGATGAAAGTGCTGGAAGTATACTGTCAGTTTTAGAGCTGTATATTTAAGTATTGATTTATTATTAGACATTCTGATCATTAACAAGCTAGCAGCCTGCCTGTAAAATTAGAGCAAGAATTGAAAGGAAAATGATGCTTGTTCGGGCCTGGTGGTAACCACTTTGCTAGCATGATAACTGCAGGGTAAGCGGCACAATCAAAGGTGTCCGATGGGTCCGCCGCTCGGTTTCGTCGCATACCGGATTTGTCGGGTGTCGACTTGCCTGTTTCCCCATTCCTGCAAATTCCAGCGACCTAGCGATTGTAGTGTCAAAATTACGTGGAGAAGTTGAACGTTACAGTTTCTTTTGGTAGCCCCGAGCGTCGATTACGTTAGCATTTCCCCTCATGTGTCTCAGCCCACCGCAAAGACCAGTCTCGTCATTTAGATTTTTATTCATCAGTTTCAGAAACTGTTTCTGAAACACGCCGATATGAAGAAATAACACACAAGTTGCGTTAAGAATTATTCTTTGTGCCTTGTATACTTGCTTCACACAGTCAAAGAGAATGACAGGACGTGATAAAAGCTCAGAAAGTAGTAACACTTCTTCACATACTGAAAGTAAAATTATGTTCCAAAAGACCAAGTTCAAATATTTATCGGAAATTGCGAAAAGAAAATTATAAAATAAAAATATCGACTCTCGATATTGCCGTTTCGATATCAATATATCGATGGAAGAAATATCGCTGGTTCGATATTTTAACAACAGCTCTTGTGTCGGCTGTTGATACACTTCAAAACAGACAGACACGTTTCGAACACAAACCAGCTTGTTGTGGACACGCCGTGCCTGCCCTACTGTTGGCGTCTGGGTCTGTCAAACGAGTGACGCCTGCAGAGCCAGAGCACAGGCAATTTGCCGACCACGTCTGTGCAGCGGGTAGCCGTGACTACAGGGGTAAGCCTGGGCTACATCGTAAATTCCACGCAAAAGTCTTGGCGGGCACGTCGGTACCGATCGACTGCCATGTCGTCCTCCACCACTAGCGTCATTGGATGTCATATGCACGGGTGTGGGGTTAGCACACCGCTCTCCCGGCTGTTGTCAGTTTTAGAGACCTAAAGCTGCTACTTCACAAGTAGAATCGTGAGGCTCAGAGCATCGCGTTCCAGTCCTCCCAAGGCAAAATCCATGGCAGTACCGGCAATCGAAACCGGATCTTCCGCAAGGCAATCAGCAGCGCTGCCCGTCAGCTGTGGAGTTAGCTAATACAGGTGCGTTACCTTTACCAATTACATTCATTGATATCACGCAAACAAAGGAACAACTGACCATATAGCAAAGGACTGTGCGGTTCATCTGTATCTAAACTTAACAAACCGCTGCGAAGTACATGTCACAGGCTGCTTTCTAAATGCACCAATTATTACGGTTTCTTCTCGTTCCACTCTTGCATAAAGCGCAGGGAGGAAAATGGATCTGATTGCGCTGTAATTAGACTAACAAGGAGAAGTCGCCAGCGGTGCGACCGGGTTTTTGAAACTGTCTATACGGTGATGTAGGTTAAGATCCCAGGTATGACACACTGCAGTCATTCAGCCTGGTGGGTCATCGTTCGCGAGTAATCGATGAAAAAAATTCAGAATTTAGTGTAATACTTAATAGCGTTAGAGAAAGTTACATGACCTAGTTCGAATCCGTGGCGTACTGGACAGGATAACAGCTTTGCACGCAGGAGGCTATGGATCCGTACATCATCGGGTGCAATAACATTTTTTGATTTTTAAATCTTTATCGAAATTACCTCGATCATCAATTTTAGTCAATTAATCGTTTTAAATGTAATTTCTTATTTCTATTCTTTTGTCACATCATTTTATCACTTTTTTTCATTTTCACTTTATAGCATCCTTTTTCCAATCGGAATTTTTATGAATATGAATTCAATTATATTTGCCTATTATAATACACAATTATCTGAAAAGTTACAGACAAATAAGAAATAATCTATTTATATTTGTGCAATGGTGAGAAAAATGTAGTTTTGTTACCAGATGTGCAATTTTCTTTGCACGGTAATCGTCGTACACACATTTAAAATATAACCTAAATACCTACTGCACTATAGACAAAATAACGCACATGAAAATATAAGTAAAAACGGGTTTATAACTAAAACGAAATACAAGCAAAAAGAGAAATAGATATAATGAACACAATAATGTGGAAGAAAAAACCAGGTTATAAAAGAAAAAAATTAAATCTAAATTAATACATAAAATTAATTAGGAACACATGAACAAAGATTTCAAGTGGAGAAAGAATGGTAGGTTGGTTGGTTTGGTGCAGAGGAGCACACAGCAAGGCCATCGGTCGCATCAGATTAGGAAAGGAAGTCGGCCGTATTGTTTCAAAGGAACCATCCCGGCATTTGCCTGAAGTGATTTAGGGCAATCACGAAAAATCTGAATCAGTATGGCCGGACGCGGGTTTGAACCGCCGTCCTCCCGAATGCGAGCCCAGTAGGTTAACCACTGCGCCGCCTCAAAAAATGGCTCTGTGGACTCTGGGACTTAACAGCTGTGGTCATCAGTCTCCTAGAACTTGGAACTACTTAAACCTAACTAACCTAAGGACATTACACAAATCCATGCCCGAGGCAGGATTCGAACATGCGGTCGCGGTTCCAAACTGAAGCGCCTAGAACCGCTCGACCACAATGGCCGGCGCGCCACCTCACTTGGTGAAAGAGTGACAGGAAGGAAAATGAGAGCAAATGAAGATGCTGATATGATTAAAATTATGCGCCAAAAGAATGAAATTAAATAATTACATTTAAAGGAATTAATCAAATAAACGTATTGATCGCGGTTATTTCGGTAAAGATTTACGAACAACGTTTTACTGCATCTGATGAGGTTCGAACCCACACCGTCAATTACACGCAAACAAGGGTCCACCAGGATGAATGGCCGCAGTGTGTGATACCTGGGATCTTATGAGACTGGCGCGAACTTTGGATAGACATCATCGTTGACATGTAGACGCACGCCTACGAACTTTCGTTTACACTACTGGCCATTGAAATTGCTACACCAAGAAGAAATGAAGATGATAATCGGGTATTCATTGGACAAATATACTGTACTAGAAATGACATGTGATTACATTTTCACGCAATTTGGGTGCATACAACCTGAGAAATCGGTACCCAGAACAACCACCTCTGGCCGTAGTAAGGGCCTTGATACCCCTGGGCATTGAGTCAAACAGAGCTTGGATGGCGTCCACAGGTACAGCTGCCCATGCAGCTTCAACACGATACCACAGTTCATCAAGAGTACTGACTGGCGTATTGTGACGAGCCAGTTGCTCGGCCACCATTGACCAGACGTTTTCAATTGGAGCGAGATCTGGAGAATGTGCTGGCCAGGGTAGCAGTCGAACATTTTCTGTATCCAGAAAGGGCCGTACAGGACCTGCAACATGCGGCATGCGGTCGTGCATTATTCTGCTGAAATGTAGGGTTTCGGGGGGATCGAATGAAGGGTAGAGCGACGGGTCGAAAAACATCTGAAATGTAACGTCCACTGTTCAAAGTGCCGTCGATGCGAACAAGAGGTGACCGAACGTGTAACCAATGGCACCCCATACCGTCACGCCGGGTGATACGCTAGTATGGCGATGACGAATACACGCTTCCAATGTGCGTTCACCGCGATGTCACCAAACACGGATGCGACCATCATGATGTCGTAAACAGAACCTGGATTCATCCGAAAAAATGCCATTTTGCCATTCGCCCACCCAGGTTCGTCGTTGAGTACACCATCGCAGGCGCTCCTGTCTGTGATGCAGCGTCAAGGATAACCGCAGCCACGGTCTCCGAGCTGATAGTCCATGCTGCTGCAAACGTCGCCGAACTGTTCGTGCAGATGGTTGTTGTCTTGCAAATGCCCCATCTGTTGACTCAGAGATCGAGACGCTGCTGCACGATCCGTTACAGCCATGCGGATGAGATGGCTGTCATCTCGACTGCTAGTGATACGAGGCCGTCGGGATCCAGCACGGCGTTCCGTATTACGCTCCTGAACCCACCGATTCCACATTCTGCTAACAGTCATTGGATCTCGACCAACGCGAGCAGCAATGTCCCGATACGATAAACCGCAATCCTGGTAAGCTACAATCCGACGTTTATCAAAGTCGGAAACGTGATGGTACGCATTTCTTACACGAGACATAACAACAACGTTTCACCAGGCAACGCCGGTCAACTGCTGTTTGTGTATGAGAAGTCGGTTGGAAACTTTCCTCATGTCAGCACGTTGTAGGGTGTCCCCACCGGCGCCAGCCTTGTGTGAATGCTCTGAAAAGCTGATCATTTGTATACCACAGCATCTTCTTCCTGCCGGTTAAATTTCGCGTCTGTAGCACGTCATCTTCATGGTGTAGAAATTTTAATGGCCAGTAGTGTATTTCTCACAACTCTTTCTTGATGTTGTGATTTTTTTCGGCTATGTACAACATAATTTGTGTGTTTTGCTTTCTCCATGAAATTGTTACGGAGCCACGACCAGCTTGCAAAGTGTATGGTTGACATCTTGGCTGCACGGTTTCGTGGGGTGTGCAGCACACACTAACCCCACGATCAACTCTTAATAACTGGAATCGGGACTTATCTGACCAGGTCACGGTTTTCGGGTCGTCTGTGGTGCAAGCAATATGGTCACGAGGCCAGGGGAGGCGCTGCAGGCGATGTCGCGATGTTAGCGAAGCCACTTGCATCGGTCGTCTGCTGCCGTAGCCCATTAACGCCACCGAGCGAGGTGGCGCAGTGGTTAGCACACTGGACTCGCATTCGGGAGGACGACGGCTCAATCCCGTCTCCGGCCATCCCGATTTAGGTTTTCCGTGATTTCCCTAAATCGCTTCAGGCAAATGCCGGGATGGTTCCCTTGAAAGGGCACGGCCGATTTCCTTCCCCATCCTTCCCTCATCCGGGCTTGCGCTCCGTTTCTAATGACCTCGTTGTCGACGGGACGTTAAACATTAATCTTCCCCTCCTCCCATTAACGCCAAATTTCGCCGCACTGTCCTGACAAATTCGTTCATCGTAAGTCCCACATTGATTTCTGCGATTACTTCACGCAGTGTTGCTTGTTTATTAGAACTGGCAACTCTAGCGAACGCCGCTTCTCTTGGTCGTTAAGTGAAGGCAGTCCGCAACTGCGTTGACTATGGTTAAAGGTAATGTCAGAAATCTGGTATTCGCGGCCAATTCTTGACGGTGTCGATCTCGGGATACTGACTTCTCGAACGATTTCCGAAATGGAATCTCCCATGCGTGTAACTCTAAATACCATTCCGCGTTCAAAGTCTGTTGATTGCCGTCGCGTGGCAATAATGACATGACGAACCTTTTCACACGAACCACCAGAGTACAAGTGTCAGGTCCGCCGATACAGTGCCCTTTTATACCTTGCGTATGCGATACTACCGCCCTTTGCATACAGGGTGGTCCACTGATCGTGACCGGGCCAAATATCTCACGAAATAAGCGCCAAACGAAAAAACTACAAATAACGAAACTTGCCTAGCTTGAAGGGGGAAACCAGATGGCGCTATGGTTGGTCCGCTAGATGGCGCTGCCATAGGTCAAACGGATATCAACAGCGTTTTTTTAAATAGGAATCCCCATTTCTATTACATATTCGCGTAGTACGTAAAGAAATATCAATGTTTTAGTTGGACCACTTTTTACGCTTTGTGGTAGATGGCGCTGTAATAGTCACAAACATGTGGCTCACAATTTTAGACTAACAGTTGGTAACAGGTAGGTTTTTTTAAATTAAAATACAGAACGTAGGTACATTTGAACACTTTATTTCGGTTGTTACAATGTGATACATGTACCTTTGTGAACTCATCATTTCTGAGAACGCAAGCTGTTACAGCGTGATTACCTGTAAATATCACATTAATGCAGTAAACGCTCAAAATGATGTCAGTCAACCGCAGTTCATTTGGCTATACGTGTAACGACATTCCTCTCAACAGCGAGTAGTTGGCCTTCCGTAATGTTCGCACATGCATTGACAATGCGCTGACGCATGTTGTCAGGCGTTGTCGGTGGATCACGATAGCAAATATCCTTCATCTTTCCCCACAGAAAGAAATCTGGGGACGTCAGATACAGTGAACGCGTGGGTCATGTTATGGTGCTTCGACGACCAATCCACCTGTCATGAAATATGCTATTCAAAACTGCTTCAACCGCACGCGAGCTATGTGCCGTACATCCATCATGTTGGAAGTATATCGCCATTCTGTCATGCAGTGAAACATCTTGTAGAAATATCGGTAGAACATTACGTAGGAAATCAGCATACCTTGCACCATTTAGATTGCCATCGATAAAATGGGGGCCAATTATCCCTCCTCCCATAATGCCGCACCATACATTAACCCGCCAAGGTCGCTGATGTTCCACTTGTCGCAGGCATAGCGGATATGCCGTTGCCCAATAGTGCATATTATGCCGGTTTACGTTACCGCTGTTGGTGAATGACGCTTCGTGGCTAAATAGAACGCGTCCAAAAGTCTGTCATCGTCCCGTAATTTCTGTTGTGCCCAGTGGCAGAACTGTACACGACGTCGCCATGCAATTCCTGGTGCATAGAAATATCGATGTTGATGTTGATTTAGCATTCTCAACACCGACGTTTTTGAGATTCCCGATGTTTGCGCAATTTGTCTCCTACTGGTGTGCCGATTAGTCACGGCAGTAGCTAAAACACGTACTTGGGCATCGTGATTAGTTGCAGGTCGTGGTTGACGTTTCACACGTGGCTGAACACTTCCTGTTTCCTTAAATAACGTAACTATCCGGCGAACGGTCCGGACACTTGGATGATGTCGTCCAGGATACCGAGCAGCATACTAGCACACGCGCGTTGGGCATTTTGGTCACAATAGCCATACATCAACACGATATCGACCTTTTCCGCAATTGGTAAATGGTCCATTTTAATACGGGTAATGTATCACGAAGCAAATACCGCCCGCACTGGCGGAATGTTACCTGATACCACGTACTTATACGTTTGTGACTGTTACAGCGTCATTTATCACAAAGCGAAAAAAGTGGTCCAACTAAAACATTCATATTTCTTTGTGTATTACACGAATATGTAATAAAAACCGGGGTTCCTATTTAAAGAAACGCAGTTGCTATCCGTTTGACCTATGGCAGCGCCATCTAGCGGGCTAATCGTAGCGCCATCTGGTTTCCCCCTTCAAGCTAGACGAGTTTCGTTCTTTGTAGGTTTTTCGCTTGATGCTTATTTCGTGAGATATTTGGCCCGGTCACTATCAATGGACCACCCTGTATGCGCATATCACTACTCCATGACTTTGATCAACTCAGTGTATTCTTGTCATAGTCGCGGTAGCATTAAATCTAGAGCCAATACTGTTCACAGTGGATGTGGTCTAAGAAAATTTAACAACTTTTGAGTAGAGATGTATCAAACTTTCGAGAAACGCGCGGCGCAGCTGTGCATAGTTCAGTGTATTGTGCCGAACGTCGTGTTGCGTGTACTCACCGAGACTAGCCCGCCGGTCTCGCAGGGAACGTCCAGGAAGTCAAAGTGCACCTCGATGGCCCTGTCGGGGTCTGCCAGCAGGTAGACGCCGCACACCGGCACCTCGGGGGCGGCGCCGGGTGTCAGGACGCCGTGCGGGGGCGGTGGGGGCGGGCCCGCCTTGTAGAAGAACTGGCCTCCCTCCGACGTCACCGTCACGCAGTCTGCAGGCAGAGGAAACAGCGCTGTCAGCAAAAAGTCTCCTCCTCTAGTGTGTAAACCCCAACCCCACAGAAACTGTATTTTATATCATGATAGAAGCTGAAGAAAAGAATTAAAATTTGTGCCACAGCCAGACTTGAAGACGGGTCTCCTTCTTGCTAGATAGAGGTTGTAAGACATCCTAGTCTCCTGACATTCATTGCTTACATATTCCGCCCTCACAATCATATTCCGCACATCAAGACGCTTCATTCGAACCCAAACTCAATAAGTTAAAGTCAATGTTGTATGAATTTATGTAAATGATACGCAAATAACAAGTGCACACCGGGGTTGAAGTACTCGAGGCTGGCATACACACATGCATTCCAGACACGACGGTCACAGGAGCTTTTAGTTTGAGAGAGGCAGATCGCACGCCGGGAGGCCGATCACTTCAGAGGACGAGTCAACCTCGATCGCCCGTGGAGCGGACAGCGTTTGCCCGAGTGAAAGGGGAGAATGACCCCATGTTCAGCTTAGAGGCAAATTCCGCTACATTGTGTGGGAGCATCCAGCCTACGCATTCTTTACGAATATAGCACGCAGTTTCAGAGGTTTTCACAGGGAGACAGCAAACGACAAACGCCAATACTACAGATTTCCGGATTGGTCGCCTTAAACGAAACGTCATTCTCCCATTTTAGAAGAGCAATGCAGATTGGCAGACGATATTTCTGACGCCTTGAGCTGAAGGAGTAATGGAAGAGACCGAAAGATATACCCCTTCACGTCTCACGTGGAGAAGGGCCGTTCCGTTGCCGCTCTTGGAGCGAGAACACGTAACGAGAGCGTGCGCGCTCGTACGTGTACTCAAAGAGCGAGGAACAAGTCTCTCCTCAGTACTTTACTGGGAGAGCGCCTCTGTTGAGAGCGAATAGGAGCGCAACTCTATATTGAGTCCTTGCGATTAAGTGTTGTTCACTGTGTTGGCTGCCAGACTTATTGTGCGGTGTGAATGGACAGAGTAATAGTTAAAAGCCTGCGAGCGAATTTTTGAGTGGCATCGCGGTGGACTGGTTATCTGACCAATGTACCACGCCAATAGTTAGACTAGGGGCGAGTAGGAATCCTTGAGTTTGATTGGTGAAGGTCAATCCAGATAGATCGAGAGTTATCTTATTTGTCAGCAGCGAGCGGCGCAGACAGCAGTCATCGCAGCTTACGGTATTGTGCGCTACAGCTCTTGCGAGCCCCATATTTCCTCCACAACAGTACACTTCACTTTATTTCACACACAACAGCCTCGACCGTACCTAGCAACGTTCTAATGGATAATTATTCAAGTTGAGTAGGTGCAGCTCTCAGCCATTCTGCCAAGTCAATAACAATCTTAAACTTTGTATAGAAATTTCATTAGCGAATCCTATCCTTAAGAGGTAACTTGACATTCCGAAAAGAACCTGGAAATAACTCGTTCAGTTCATAACTAAAAGTGCCATTGTGATTTCTCAGAATTTTTGCAAAATAAATAATAATTTTCGTTAGTCTCATGTTTTTCTTACACTCACTAGCACTACTCCATTACCCAAGTATCCCACTAGTTACGTAAGAAATTTTGTGAAACTTTTTGTCATTTCCTTACAGTGGACGACTCAAGAAGATATTTATTGCTGAAAGTTTTTCAGGCATTTCTCTTCAGAACGTTAGGAGCGTCTGTCTGACTTCTGTAGTAGTGTGGGGGTGGAAATTGCATATTGCAGGAGCTAC